>NW_025048971.1:0-64323 GCF_019279795.1 Protopterus annectens | reverse complement strand
TTACTCAACATGCATTTGTGGTGACTGTGTCTGTGTGGTGTACATACATTACTCACCATGCATTCATGGTGACTGTGTCTACATGGTGTACAAACACTACTCACCTTGCATTCATGGTGACTGTGTCTATCTGGTGTACAAACATTACTCACAATGCATTCATGGTGTTTGTGTCTTTGTGGTGTACAGACATTACTCAACATGCATTCATGGTAACTTTGTCTTTGTGGTGTACAGACATTACTCACCATGAATTTGTGGTGACTTTGGCTATGTGGTGTACAGACATTACTCACCATGCATTCATGGTGTCTGTATCTATGTGATGTACAGACATTGCTCAACATGCATTCATGGTGACTGTGTCCCTGTGGTGTACAGACATTCCTCACACTGCATTCATGGTGACTGTGTCTGTGTGGTGCACAGACATTACTCACCCTGCATTCCTGGTGACTGTGTCTGCGTGGTCTACAGACATTACTCAACCTGCATTCAGGGTGACAATGTCTGTGTGGTGTACAGACATTACTCACCCTGCATTTGTAGTGACTGTGTCTGTGTGGTATACAGAAATTACTCACCCTGCATTTGTGGCAACTATGTCTTTCTGGTGTACAGACATTACTCACTCTGCATTCATAGTGACTGTGTCTTTCTGGTGTACAGACATTACTCACCCTGCATTTGTGGTGTACAGAAATTACTCACTATGTATTCGTGGTGACTGTGGCTGTGTGGTGTACAGACATTACTCAACATGCATGCATGGTGACTGTGTGTGTTGTACAGACATTACCCTTCATTTGTGGTGAATCTGTCTGTGTGAAATACAGACATTACTCACCCTGCATTTGTGTTGACTGTGTATATGTGGTGTACATACATTACTCACCCTGCATTCAGGGTGATTGTGTCTATGTGATGTACAGATATTAGTAAACAAAATCCTGTTTTAAATTTATTATTTTTTATAAGTGCTTATTTGTTGTTATTATATGTATTTATTGTGCTTTTCTACATTTAGATGTGGTGATTTAGTTATTTATTCATTTATGGAACACTCGCTGTCAGCGTCAATTCTTAGTGTTGACAACTAGCTGGAGAATGGTTCATGAACAGTTTTGCTCTTTAAAATCTTGGGTCTTTTTCTGAGCAGCACGTACCAACCCAAAACTTTTTAATTAATTTTCTAATTGAAAAATTGAATGATTTGTTTGTTTCAATTTGGCGCCTTTTCTTCACTTGTCTGTATAAATAGATGCTCTGAATTTTATGTGTATTGTCTGATGAAGCGTAGTGGTGACTACGTGGCAGCTTACAATAAACGTTCTTTGGTGTCCGTATACTGGATTGCTTATTGGAAAAGTGAAGTTACTGTTTTTGACTTGTCGACTTGTTCATGCTAATTTATGTGAACTTTGAGTCTTGCTTGGACATATTAAGAGTTTATACAACTTCGTGGTGAGAGAGCCTGGTCATTCTCCTCATTTTACCTGTTTTCAGTTACAGGCACTCTCTCTAGCTGTTGGTGAAGAGTTTTTTGTTTACTACTTCGCTTTACTTTATTTTCACCGTCAGCACACGATGGATACCGTCAACATCGAATTAGACTATACTCCAGGGACGAGGGAAGCAGTGGTAAATCTAGAGGACTTGTTACATTTACAGGCTAACCCTTTATTGGCTCTGGACCTTTCTCAAACTGAGCACGTCACTCCCGCAAACGTAGAGGGTTTCAACATATCTGATTTCAACTTCGCATCCAAAGCGTTGGAGGACGATATGTACAAACTACAAAGATATGCCTGGCAAAGGCAACATCTAGAGGCTTGTCTACACTACTCAATCGTACCGAGGAATCACGAGTGATGTGTATGCCATCGTATGGAGAGGCGCATCCGGTACTCCTCAAAAAATGGCAGGACCTGAATATTGACCTTGGACACAGGTACATTAAGCCTCTACTTGACTATTTTACACCTTTAGAAGTTGAATTAAGAGATAAAGTTGATGCTAATTTTAAAGACCTTAGCCATCGCTTTAAAGCGGAATATTGCACTCGTAGAATACGCAATATTTGTTTACACGTAAATGCCTTCAGCGAGAGGCTGAAGGTAACCAAAATGCGTAAACTACAGAGAGACTTCCAAGACTTTAAATTACGACAAGTATTTGTTTGGCCAAGAGGCAACAATTTAGTACAGAATGAGAATAACACTGTAAACGAAAGTATGAACTATATACAGCCTCCTACATCTGTAGAAGGCTCTTCTAATAACAATGCCAACAATGATAACACTTTTCCAGTCAATGTTCCATTGCCTGTTACTATTTTAGAGGGGACTAACAATAGCTTTACGGCTTCTGCTGTGACTGACACACCCCCTCCTAATCAACTAGCTTTGCAACAACCAGCTAGTAATCCAGGAGCTAGACCTAAAGATCCTAATGTTGTTGTTCCTTTGGGTCCCTCCAAATCTAATTTTTTACCATACCCTGTGAAACAAAGATTTCAACACAGAGGACGGTCTATAAGTCGAGGCCCAAGGAAAAGGAAGCTATCAACAGAAAGTTTTCAGTCAACAAGACGAACAAAAATGTGACTGATTTATTATATAACTATTCTGACTTTAATTTTTCTAATGCTGATATTTCCCTTTTAAACCGTGGACTGAACTTTATTCCAGCTTGTGCTGACACATTGAGTGATGTTTTAATTAATCTTAGATTATTTTGTAGACGAGTAGCATTAAAAGTTTTTTTCAGAGAGAAATCTGATTCTACCAATAATGCTGCTTCCACTGTTTTTAAGCGGAAAAGCACTTTTATGCCCCCACTACCTCATAATATAGAATGTTTTTTTACATATTTGTGAACATGATTTTTATGAATTATTCTCCACTAGGATAAAACCTGTTTTTTTTAACTTAAACCTAGAAGAATTTAATTCTTTAAAATGTTTGAAACAATGTAATGAAATTTCTGTTAAACCAGCTGACAAAGGGGGTGGGGTTGTGATTTTAAACAGAACTGATTATAATTTTAATATGTGCCAAATGCTTAATGATGATACTACTTATGTAAAATTGGAATTATATGAAGTCAACACAATAATTAAGAATGTACATGATACGTTATATGACTTATTTATTTGCAGACAAATCAGTGAAGAAATGTATAGTTACCTATTGATAGATAACCCTACCATACCCATCATCAAGGGACTTCCGAAAATTCACAAAAATATACATCCGATCCCACTTAGACCCATAGTATCAGGTGATCACTGGGTCACTGCTAATGCTTCTTGTTTTATAGAGTTTTTACTCAGACCAGTGGTTGATTCCTTCAATACCATTTTAAAAGATACATATCACCTATTAGACTGTTTATCAGAGATACAACTAGACACTCATCAACATGAATACATCCTTATTACCTTAGATGTGAAAATCTCTTCACCTCAATTCCCAATGATCTGGGTATTGAAGCTATAAGAGATATATTAGTGACAGAAACGTCTTTTTTCAAGTGATAGGCAGTTACTTGTATGCCAATTATTAGATGTAGTACTAAACAACAATGTATTCATGTTTTTGAATGAGCACTATCTACAGAAATGGGGGGTGGCAATGGGCACCCCGTGTGCAAACACCTACTCCAACCTGGTTGTTTTAGCCTGGGAACGTTCTTGCCTATTCACTCACCCCCTATTTGCCCAGATAAAAGTCTACAAACGTTTTGTGGATGATATTTTTATCATATGGGAAGGCACTGAGACTGACTTTAGAAAGTTTTTAAACCATCTTGAGAGTACATCCACCTTTTTACGTTTTACTATGGAATGCTCATCCAAATCCATAAATTTTCTGGATGTGACATTAAATATTACTAAGGATGGTACCATAAGTTCTACACTTTATAGGAAACCAACTTGGAGGAACACACTCCTGACTTTTGACAGTATGCATCCTAGATATGTTTTTCCTGGTATCATCAAGAGTCAATTTATCAGACTAAAAAGACTCTGTAAAGATACACACACTTTACAACTTGAAGCAGACCATTTAGAATTATTATTTAGGGAGAGAGGATATGACTCAGACCTCGTTTCAACCACCAGGAACAATGTAATTAGTACTACATTGTCGAAGAATCAAGATACTTACACCAGAAAAATAAAAAACTTCACTAGACATAAGGAATTTGTATCTGTAATTTTGAATCACACTAGCATTGTTAATGATATCAAGAAGATTTTTTATAATAACTGGAAAGTACTTACTATAGACCCTTTTGTTAAACAACTAGTAGGGGCCAGGCCACATTTTATGTTTAAGAACAGCCCGAATATAAAACAATTACTATGTAATGACAAATGCACAACTGAAAGCCCTTGCTTGCCATTTAGCAACAAGAAAGGCACATTTCCTTGCTATAATTGCAAAAGATGTGGCTACATCTCAAGAAAAATAGAGTTTAAACACCCCACACTCGATTTTATTTTTCATCCAAAGTTTTATGCTAATTGCCGCACCAAGAATCTTATTTACCTGGCTACTTGTAAAAATTGTTCAGCTTTTTATGTTGGCCTTACTAAAAGATGCTTAAAAGATAGGATATATGGCCACCTATATGATATTCAGAAGAAGAATGAATTAAACGCATTAGCAAAACACATCTTGGAATACCCCCTTCATGATTTTGAGTTTAAGGTACTAGAGATAGTTATACCTAACAAGAGAGGTGGAGATAATTCACTACTTCTGAATAACAAGGAATTAAAATGGATATTAAGATTGGCTGCACACATACCTCCTGGTATTAACAACCAAGTTTCTATTAAACCTGTTTTGGAAGCCAGATAGACTTTTAGAACTGAATACTGATGGTTGGCCTTTAGTTAACTTTGGCTCCCAGTTTTTAGCTATTTTCATGTGCATTTTTATGTATATTGTTTTTTGTATAACACATCTTCCCTTTCACAAACATTTACAAAGAATTTTATTAATTTTTCATTTAATAATATTTAAAGCTACAGTTTTAATATATTATATCATGTTCACATTGTCTGCCTATTTATTTATTCCTGTATATATTTATAACATTTATAATATTTATTTATCTATTTATTCATTTATATATGAATGATGAATAGTATATGTAAAGTATTTGCATACTACATTGTCTAGTTTTTGCAATGATTAATTAAACACTTACCTTTAACAGTTTATACACACTTGTATTGATATGTTAAGATAATTTAAATTTATATTCATATTTATACATAATTAAATTTATATATGTTTTTTATATTCATATTCATATTCATAAGGACTTATAACAATATATATTTATTAATTTATTTAATATTTAATTCTACAGACAAAATATCGATTATTTATTCGATTGTATCATTATTTGATGCCTTCATATACATTTCATTATATGTTTAAAAGCTATATATTTTACACTTTATATTTCATATTTTGTTAGATTTACATTGTTCAATTTTTAAATATTTATGAGTAATATTAAATTCACTATCTTCATTATAATAACTGAGCCCACCGCTACACCTATGAATTTATTAAAGATTAACAAACAAACCTGGAAGATTTATTGCTATCATAGCACATTTATATTTTATCTTAGAAGATATCCATTCATTAATCTTTACATAAAAAATGTTTATACATGTCATCATTGATCCTGTTTTAAATTTATTATTTTTTATAAGTGCTTATTTGTTGTTATTATATGTATTTATTGTGCTTTTCTACATTTAGATGTGGTGATTTAGTTATTTATTCATTTATGGAACACTCGCTGTCAGCGTCAATTCTTAGTGTTGACAACTAGCTGGAGAATGGTTCATGAACAGTTTTGCTCTTTAAAATCTTGGGTCTTTTTCTGAGCAGCACGTACCAACCCAAAACTTTTTAATTAATTTTCTAATTGAAAAATTGAATGATTTGTTTGTTTCAATTTGGCACCTTTTCTTCACTTGTCTGTATAAATAGATGCTCTGAATTTTATGTGTATTGTCTGATGAAGCGTAGTGGTGACTACGCGAAAGTGCTTACAATAAACGTTCTTTGGTGTCCGTATACTGGATTGCTTATTGGAAAAGTGAAGTTACTGTTTTTGACTTGTCGACTTGTTCATGCTAATTTTGAACTTTGAGTCTTGCTTGGACATATTAAGAGTTTATACAACTTCGTGGTGAGAGAGCCTGGTCATTCTCCTCATTTTACCTGTTTTCAGTTACAGGCACTCTCTCTAGCTGTTGGTGAAGAGTTTTTTGTTTACTACTTCGCTTTACTTTATTTTCACCGTCAGCACACGATGGATACCGTCAACATCGAATTAGACTATACTCCAGGGACGAGGGAAGCAGTGGTAAATCTAGAGGACTTGTTACATTTACAGGCTAACCCTTTATTGGCTCTGGACCTTTCTCAAACTGAGCACGTCACTCCCGCAAACGTAGAGGGTTTCAACATATCTGATTTCAACTTCGCATCCAAAGCATTGGAGGACGATATGTACAAACTACAAAGATATGCCTGGCAAAGGCAACATCTAGAGGCTTGTCTACACTACTCAATCGTACCGAGAGGAATGCGAGTGATGTGTATGCCATCGTATGGAGAGGCGCATCCGGTACTCCTCAAAAAATGGCAGGACCTGAATATTGACCTTGGACACAGGTACATCAAGCTTCTGCTTGACTATTTTACACCTTTAGAAGTTGAATTAAGAGATAAAGTTGATGCTAATTTTAAAGACCTTAGCCATCGCTTTAAAGCGGAATATTGCACTCGTAGAATACGCAATATTTGTTTACAAGTAAATGCCTTCAGCGAGAGGCTGAAGGCAACCAAAATGCGTAAACTACAGAGAGACTTCCAAGACTTTAAATTACGACAAGTATTTGTTTGGCCAAGAGGCAACAATTTAGTACAGAATGAGAATAACACTGTAAACGAAAGTATGAACTATATACAGCCTCCTACATCTGTAGAAGGCTCTTCTAATAACAATGCCAGCAATGATAACACTTTTCCAGTCAATGTTCCATTGCCTGTTACTATTTTAGAGGGGACTAACAATAGCTTTACGGCTTCTGCTGTGACTGACACACCCCCTCCTAATCAACTAGCTTTGCAACAACCAGCTAGTAATCCAGGAGCTAGACCTAAAGATCCTAATGTTGTTGTTCCTTTGGGTCCCTCCAAATCTAATTTTTTACCATACCCTGTGAAACAAAGATTTCAACACAGAGGACGGTCTATAAGTCGAGGCCCAAGGAAAAGGAAGCTATCAACAGAAAGTTTTCAGTCAACAAGACGAACAAAAATGTGACTGATTTATTATATAACTATTCTGACTTTAATTTTTCTAATGCTGATATTTCCCTTTTAAACCGTGGACTGAACTTTATTCCAGCTTGTGCTGACACATTGAGTGATGTTTTAATTAATCTTAGATTATTTTGTAGACGAGTAGCATTAAAAGTTTTTTTCAGAGAGAAATCTGATTCTACCAATAATGCTGCTTCCACTGTTTTTAAGCGGAAAAGCACTTTTATGCCCCCACTACCTCATAATATAGAATGTTTTTTACATATTTGTGAACATGATTTTTATGAATTATTCTCCACTAGGATAAAACCTGTTTTTTTTAACTTAAACCTAGAAGAATTCAATTCTTTAAAATGTTTGAAACAATGTAATGAAATTTCTGTTAAACCAGCTGACAAAGGGGGTGGGGTTGTGGTTTTAAACAGAACTGATTATAATTTTAATATGTGCCAAATGCTTAATGATGATACTACTTATGTAAAATTGGAATTATATGAAGTCAACACAATAATTAAGAATGTACATGATACGTTATATGACTTATTTATTTGCAGACAAATCAGTGAAGAAATGTATAGTTACCTATTGATAGATAACCCTACCATACCCATCATCAAGGGACTTCCGAAAATCCACAAAAATATACATCCGATCCCACTTAGACCCATAGTATCAGGTGATCACTGGGTCACTGCTAATGCTTCTTGTTTTATAGAGTTTTTACTCAGACCAGTGGTTGATTCCTTCAATACCATTTTAAAAGATACATATCACCTATTAGACTGTTTATCAGAGATACAACTAGACACTCATCAACATGAATACATCCTTATTACCTTAGATGTGAAAAATCTCTTCACCTCAATTCCCAATGATCTGGGTATTGAAGCTATAAGAGATATATTAGTGACAGAAACGTCTTTTTCAAGTGATAGGCAGTTACTTGTATGCCAATTATTAGATGTAGTACTAAACAACAATGTATTCATGTTTTTGAATGAGCACTATCTACAGAAATGGGGGGTGGCAATGGGCACCCCGTGTGCAAACACCTACTCCAACCTGGTTGTTTTAGCCTGGGAACGTTCTTGCCTATTCACTCACCCCCTATTTGCCCAGATAAAAGTCTACAAACGTTTTGTGGATGATATTTTTATCATATGGGAAGGCACTGAGACTGACTTTAGAAAGTTTTTAAACCATCTTGAGAGTACATCCACCTTTTTACGTTTTACTATGGAATGCTCATCCAAATCCATAAATTTTCTGGATGTGACATTAAATATTACTAAGGATGGTACCATAAGTTCTACACTTTATAGGAAACCAACTTGGAGGAACACACTCCTGACTTTTGACAGTATGCATCCTAGATATGTTTTTCCTGGTATCATCAAGAGTCAATTTATCAGACTAAAAAGACTCTGTAAAGATACACACACTTTACAACTTGAAGCAGACCGTTTAGAATTATTATTTAGGGAGAGAGGATATGACTCAGACCTCGTTTCAACCACCAGGAACAACGTAATTAGAACTACATTGTCGAAGAATCAAGATATTCACACCAGAAAAATAAAAAACTTCACTAGACATAAGGAATTTGTATCTGTAATTTTGAATCACACTAGCATTGTTAATGATATCAAGAAGATTTTTTATAATAACTGGAAAGTACTTACTATAGACCCTTTTGTTAAACAACTAGTAGGGGCCAGGCCACATTTTATGTTTAAGAACAGCCCGAATTTAAAACAATTACTATGTAATGACAAATGCACAACTGAAAGCCCTTGCTTGCCATTTAGCAACAAGAAAGGCACATTTCCTTGCTATAATTGCAAAAGATGTGGCTACATCTCAAGAAAAATAGAGTTTAAACACCCCACACTCGATTTTATTTTTCATCCAAAGTTTTATGCTAATTGCCGCACCAAGAATCTTATTTACCTGGCTACTTGTAAAAATTGTTCAGCTTTTTATGTTGGCCTTACTAAAAGATGCTTAAAAGATAGGATATATGGCCACCTATATGATATTCAGAAGAAGAATGAATTAAACGCATTAGCAAAACACATCTTGGAATACCCCCTTCATGATTTTGAGTTTAAGGTACTAGAGATAGTTATACCTAACAAGAGAGGTGGAGATAATTCACTACTTCTGAATAACAAGGAATTAAAATGGATATTAAGATTGGCTGCACACATACCTCCTGGTATTAACAACCACGTTTCTATTAAACCTGTTTTGGAAGCCAGATAGACTTTTAGAACTGAATACTGATGGTTGGCCTTTAGTTAACTTTGGCTCCCAGTTTTTAGCTATTTTCATGTGCATTTTTATGTATATTGTTTTTTGTATAACACATCTTCCCTTTCACAAACATTTACAAAGAATTTTATTAATTTTTCATTTAATAATATTTAAAGCTACAGTTTTAATATATTATATCATGTTCACATTGTCTGCCTATTTATTTATTCCTGTATATATTTATAACATTTATAATATTTATTTATCTATTTATTCATTTATATATGAATGATGAATAGTATATGTAAAGTATTTGCATACTACATTGTCTAGTTTTTGCAATGATTAATTAAACACTTACCTTTAACAGTTTATACACACTTGTATTGATATGTTAAGATAATTTAAATTTATATTCATATTTATACATAATTAAATTTATATATGTTTTTTATATTCATATTCATATTCATAAGGACTTATTATAACAATATATATTTATTAATTTATTTAATATTTAATTCTACAGACAAAATATCGATTATTTATTTGATTGTATCATTATTTGATGCCTTCATATACATTTCATTATATGTTTAAAAGCTATATATTTTACACTTTATATTTCATATTTTGTTAGATTTACATTGTTCAATTTTTAAATATTTATGAGTAATATTAAATTCACTATCTTCATTATAATAACTGAGCCCACCGCTACACCTATGAATTTATTAAAGATTAACAAACAAACCTGGAAGATTTATTGCTATTATAGCACATTTATATTTTATCTTAGAAGATATCCATTCATTAATCTTTACATAAAAAATGTTTATATATGTCATCATTGATCCTGCTTTAAATTCATTATTTTTTATAAGTGCTTATTTGTTGTTATTATATGTATTTATTGTGCTTTTCTACATTTAGATGTGGTGATTTAGTTATTTATTCATTTATGGAACACTCGCTGTCAGCGTCAATTCTTAGTGTTGACAACTAGCTGGAGAATGGTTCATGAACAGTTTTGCTCTTTAAAATCTTGGGTCTTTTTCTGAGCAGCACGTACCAACCCAAAACTTTTTAATTAATTTTCTAATTGAAAAATTGAATGATTTGTTTGTTTCAATTTGGCGCCTTTTCTTCACTTGTCTGTATAAATAGATGCTCTGAATTTTATGTGTATTGTCTGATGAAGCGTAGTGGTGACTACGCGAAAGCGTTTACAATAAACGTTCTTTGGTGTCCGTATACTGGATTGCTTATTGGAAAAGTGAAGTTACTGTTTTTGACTTGTCGACTTGTTCATGCTAATTTTGAACTTTGAGTCTTGCTTGGACATATTAAGAGTTTATACAACTTCGTGGTGAGAGAGCCTGGTCATTCTCCTCATTTTACCTGTTTTCAGTTACAGGCACTCTCTCTAGCTGTTGGTGAAGAGTTTTTTGTTTACTACTTCGCTTTACTTTATTTTCACCGTCAGCACACGATGGATACCGTCAACATCGAATTAGACTATACTCCAGGGACGAGGGAAGCAGTGGTAAATCTAGAGGACTTGTTACATTTACAGGCTAACCCTTTATTGGCTCTGGACCTTTCTCAAACTGAGCACGTCACTCCCGCAAACGTAGAGGGTTTCAACATATCTGATTTCAACTTCGCATCCAAAGCGTTGGAGGACGATATGTACAAACTACAAAGATATGCCTGGCAAAGGCAACATCTAGAGGCTTGTCTACACTACTCAATCGTACCGAGAGGAATGCGAGTGATGTGTATGCCATCGTATGGAGAGGCGCATCCGGTACTCCTCAAAAAATGGCAGGACCTGAATATTGACCTTGGACACAGGTACATCAAGCTTCTGCTTGACTATTTTACACCTTTAGAAGTTGAATTAAGAGATAAAGTTGATGCTAATTTTAAAGACCTTAGCCATCGCT
Organism: Protopterus annectens; assembly: GCF_019279795.1. Lineage (NCBI taxonomy): Eukaryota > Metazoa > Chordata > Ceratodontiformes > Protopteridae > Protopterus > Protopterus annectens. The sequence continues at coordinate 52,748 of NW_025048971.1, read as the reverse complement.
TTAAAGCGGAATATTGCACTCGTAGAATACGCAATATTTGTTTACAAGTAAATGCCTTCAGCGAGAGGCTGAAGGCAACCAAAATGCGTAAACTACAGAGAGACTTCCAAGACTTTAAATTACGACAAGTATTTGTTTGGCCAAGAGGCAACAATTTAGTACAGAATGAGAATAACACTGTAAACGAAAGTATGAACTATATACAGCCTCCTACATCTGTAGAAGGCTCTTCTAATACAATGCCAACAATGATAACACTTTTCCAGTCAATGTTCCATTGCCTGTTACTATTTTAGAGGGGACTAACAATAGCTTTACGGCTTCTGCTGTGACTGACACACCCCCTCCTAATCAACTAGCTTTGCAACAACCAGCTAGTAATCCAGGAGCTAGACCTAAAGATCCTAATGTTGTTGTTCCTTTGGGTCCCTCCAAATCTAATTTTTTACCATACCCTGTGAAACAAAGATTTCAACACAGAGGACGGTCTATAAGTCGAGGCCCAAGGAAAAGGAAGCTATCAACAGAAAGTTTTCAGTCAACAAGACGAACAAAAATGTGACTGATTTATTATATAACTATTCTGACTTTAATTTTTCTAATGCTGATATTTCCCTTTTAAACCGTGGACTGAACTTTATTCCAGCTTGTGCTGACACATTGAGTGATGTTTTAATTAATCTTAGATTATTTTGTAGACGAGTAGCATTAAAAGTTTTTTTCAGAGAGAAATCTGATTCTACCAATAATGCTGCTTCCACTGTTTTTAAGCGGAAAAGCACTTTTATGCCCCCACTACCTCATAATATAGAATGTTTTTTACATATTTGTGAACATGATTTTTATGAATTATTCTCCACTAGGATAAAACCTGTTTTTTTTAACTTAAACCTAGAAGAATTTAATTCTTTAAAATGTTTGAAACAATGTAATGAAATTTCTGTTAAACCAGCTGACAAAGGGGGTGGGGTTGTGGTTTTAAACAGAACTGATTATAATTTTAATATGTGCCAAATGCTTAATGATGATACTACTTATGTAAAATTGGAATTATATGAAGTCAACACAATAATTAAGAATGTACATGATACGTTATATGACTTATTTATTTGCAGACAAATCAGTGAAGAAATGTATAGTTACCTATTGATAGATAACCCTACCATACCCATCATCAAGGGACTTCCGAAAATCCACAAAAATATACATCCGATCCCACTTAGACCCATAGTATCAGGTGATCACTGGGTCACTGCTAATGCTTCTTGTTTTATAGAGTTTTTACTCAGACCAGTGGTTGATTCCTTCAATACCATTTTAAAAGATACATATCACCTATTAGACTGTTTATCAGAGATACAACTAGACACTCATCAACATGAATACATCCTTATTACCTTAGATGTGAAAAATCTCTTCACCTCAATTCCCAATGATCTGGGTATTGAAGCTATAAGAGATATATTAGTGACAGAAACGTCTTTTTCAAGTGATAGGCAGTTACTTGTATGCCAATTATTAGATGTAGTACTAAACAACAATGTATTCATGTTTTTGAATGAGCACTATCTACAGAAATGGGGGGTGGCAATGGGCACCCCGTGTGCAAACACCTACTCCAACCTGGTTGTTTTAGCCTGGGAACGTTCTTGCCTATTCACTCACCCCCTATTTGCCCAGATAAAAGTCTACAAACGTTTTTATCATATGGGAAGGCACTGAGACTGACTTTAGAAAGTTTTTAAACCATCTTGAGAGTACATCCACCTTTTTACGTTTTACTATGGAATGCTCATCCAAATCCATAAATTTTCTGGATGTGACATTAAATATTACTAAGGATGGTACCATAAGTTCTACACTTTATAGGAAACCAACTTGGAGGAACACACTCCTGACTTTTGACAGTATGCATCCTAGATATGTTTTTCCTGGTATCATCAAGAGTCAATTTATCAGACTAAAAAGACTCTGTAAAGATACACACACTTTACACCTTGAAGCAGACCATTTAGAATTATTATTTAGGGAGAGAGGATATGACTCAGACCTCGTTTCACCCACCAGGAACAATGTAATTAATACTACATTGTCGAAGAATCAAGATACTTACACCAGAAAAATAAAAAAACTTCACTAGACATAAGGAATTTGTATCTGTAATTTTGAATCACACTAGCATTGTTAATGATATCAAGAAGATTTTTTATAATAACTGGAAAGTACTTACTATAGACCCTTTTGTTAAACAACTAGTAGGGGCCAGGCCACATTTTATGTTTAAGAACAGCCCAAATTTAAAACAATTACTATGTAATGACAAATGCACAACTGAAAGCCCTTGCTTGCCATTTATCAACAAGAAAGGCACATTTCCTTGCTATAATTGCAAAAGATGTGGCTACATCTCAAGAAAAATAGAGTTTAAACACCCCACACTCAATTTTATTTTTCATCCAAAGTTTTATGCTAATTGCCGCACCAAGAATCTTATTTACCTGGCTACTTGTAAAAATTGTTCAGCTTTTTATGTTGGCCTTACTAAAAGATGCTTAAAAGATAGGATATATGGCCACCTATATGATATTCAGAAGAAGAATGAATTAAACGCATTAGCAAAACACATCTTGGAATACCCCCTTCATGATTTTGAGTTTAAGGTACTAGAGATAGTTATACCTAACAAGAGAGGTGGAGATAATTCACTACTTCTGAATAACAAGGAATTAAAATGGATATTAAGATTGGCTGCACACATACCTCCTGGTATTAACAACCACGTTTCCATTAAACCTGTTTTGGAAGCCAGATAGACTTTTAGAACTGAATACTGATGGTTGGCCTTTAGTTAACTTTGGCTCCCAGTTTTTAGCTATTTTCATGTGCATTTTTTGTATATTGTTTTTTGTATAACACATCTTCCCTTTCACAAACATTTACAAAGAATTTTATTAATTTTTCATTTAATAATATTTAAAGCTACAGTTTTAATATATTATATCATGTTCACATTGTCTGCCTATTTATTTATTCCTGTATATATTTATAACATTTATAATATTTATTTATCTATTTATTCATTTATATATGAATGATGAATAGTATATGTAAAGTATTTGCATACTACATTGACTAGTTTTTGCAATGATTAATTAAACACTTACCTTTAACAGTTTATACACACTTGTATTGATATGTTAAGATAATTTAAATTTATATTCATATTTATACATAATTAAATTTATATATGTTTTTTATATTCATATTCATATTCATAAGGACTTATTATAACAATATATATTTATTAATTTATTTAATATTTAATTCTACAGACAAAATATCGATTATTTATTCGATTGTATCATTATTTGATGCCTTCATATACATTTCATTATATGTTTAAAAGCTATATATTTTACACTTTATATTTCATATTTTGTTAGATTTACATTGTTCAATTTTTAAATATTTATGAGTAATATTAAATTCACTATCTTCATTATAATAACTGAGCCCACCGCTACACCTATGAATTTATTAAAGATTAACAAACAAACCTGGAAGATTTATTGCTATCATAGCACATTTATATTTTATCTTAGAAGATATCCATTCATTAATCTTTACATAAAAAATGTTTATACATGTCATCATTGATCCTGTTTTAAATTTATTATTTTTTATAAGTGCTTATTTGTTGTTATTATATGTATTTATTGTGCTTTTCTACATTTAGATGTGGTGATTTAGTTATTTATTCATTTATGGAACACTCGCTGTCAGCGTCAATTCTTAGTGTTGACAACTAGCTGGAGAATGGTTCATGAACAGTTTTGCTCTTTAAAATCTTGGGTCTTTTTCTGAGCAGCACGTACCAACCCAAAACTTTTTAATTAATTTTCTAATTGAAAAATTGAATGATTTGTTTGTTTCAATTTGGCGCCTTTTCTTCACTTGTCTGTATAAATAGATGCTCTGAATTTTATGTGTATTGTCTGATGAAGCGTAGTGGTGACTACGCGAAAGCGCTTACAATAAACGTTCTTTGGTGTCCGTATACTGGATTGCTTATTGGAAAAGTGAAGTTACTGTTTTTGACTTGTCGACTTGTTCATGCTAATTTATGTGAACTTTGAGTCTTGCTTGGACATATTAAGAGTTTATACAACTTCGTGGTGAGAGAGCCTGGTCATTCTCCTCATGATGTACAGATATTACTTAACCTTCATTTGTGGTGACTGTGTCTGTGTCGTGTACAAACACTACTCACCCAGCATTCATGGTGACTTCTTCTGTGTGGTGTACAGACATAACTCAACCTGTATTCGTGGTGACTGTGTCTGTGTGGTGTACAGACATGACTCACCCTGCATTTGTGGTTTACAGAAATTACTCACTATGCATTCGTGGTGACTGCGGCTGTGTGGTGTACAGATCTTACTCACCCTGCATTTGTGGCGACTGTGTCTATGTGGTGTACAGACATTACTCACCCTGCATTCATAGTGACTGTGTCTATGTGGTGTACAGATATTACTCACCCTGCATTCATAGTGACTGTGACTGTGTGATGTACAGACATGACTCACCCTGCATTTGTGGTGACTATGTCTATGTGGTCTACAGAGAGTACTCACACTGCATGCATGGTGACTGTGTCTATGTGGTGTACAGACATGACTCACCCAGTATTCATGGTGACTGTGTCTATGTGGTGTACATATATTACTCACCCTGCATTTGTGGTGAATGTGTCTGTGTGGTGTACAGACATTACTCAACATGCATGCATGTTTACTGTGTCTAAGTGATGTACAGACATTACTCACACTGCATTCGTGGTGATTGTATCTGTGTGAAGTACAGACATTTCTCACCCTGCATTCATGGTGACTTTGTCTGTGTGGTGTACATATATTACTCACGCTGGATTCATGGTGACTGTGCCTGCGTGAAGTGCAGATGTTACTCACCATGCATTAATGGTAACTCTTTCTTTGTGGTGTACAGACATTACTCACCATGAATTTGTGGTGACTTTGGCTATGTGGTGTACAGACATTACACACCATGCATTCATGGTGTCTGTATCTATGTGATGTACAGACATTGCTCAACATGCATTCATGGTGACTGTGTCCCTGAGGTGTACAGACATTCCTCACACTGCAATCATGGTGACTGTGTCTGTGTGGTGCACAGACATTACTCACCCTGCATTCGTGGTGACTGTGTCTGTGTGGTGTACAGACATTACTCACCCTGCATTCAGGGTGACAGTGTCTGTGTGGTGTACAGACATTACTAACCCTGCATTTGTAGTGACTCTGTCTGTGTGGTATACACACATTACTCACCCTGCATTTCTGGTGACTGTGTCTATGTGATGTACAGACATTACACACCCTGCATTTAAGGTGACTGTGTCTAATTGGTGTACAGACATTACTCACCACGCATTCATGGTGACTTTGTCTGGGTGGTGTACAGACATTACTCACCCTGCATTCGTAGTGACTGTGTCTATGTGGTGTAAAGACATTACTGACCCTGCATTCGTAGTGACTGTGTCTGTATAGTGTACAGAAATGACTCACCCTGCATTTGTGGTGACTGTGTCTATGTGGTGTACAGAGGTTACTCACACAACATTCGTGGTGACTGTGCCTATGTGGTCTGCACACATTACTCACCCAGCATTTATGGTGACTGTGTCTATGTGATGTACAGACATTACACACCCTGCATTTAAGGTGACTGTGTCTAATTGGTGTACAGACATTACTCACCATGCATTCATGGTGACTTTGTCTGTGTGGTGTACAGACATTACTCACCCTGCATTTGTGGTGACTGTGTCTTCGTAAAGTGCAAACATTACTCACCATGCATTCATGGTGACTGTGTCTGGGTGGTGTACAGACATTACTCACCCTGCATTCGTAGTGACTGTGTCTATGTGGTGTACAGACATTACTGACCCTGCATTCATAGTGACTGTGTCTGTATAGTGTACAGAAATGACTCACCCTGCATTTGTGGTGACTGTGTCTATGTGGTGTACAGAGATTACTCACACTGCATTCGTGGTGACTGTGTCTATGTGGTGTGCAGACATTACTCACCCAGCATTCATGGTGACTGTGTCTTTGTGGTGTACAGACATTACTCACGCTGCATTTCTGGTGACTGTGTCTGTGTGGTGTACAGACATGACTCAACATACATGCATGGTGACTGTGTCTGAGTGATGTGCAGACATTACTCACCCTGCATTTGTGGTGACTTTGTCTGTGTGAAGTACAGACATTTATCTCCCTGCATTCATGGTGACTTTGTCTGTGTGGGGTACAGATATTACTCACCCTGCATTTGTGGTGAATGTGTCTGCGTGAAGTGCAGAAATTCCTCACTATGCATTCATGGTGACTGTGTCTGGGTGGTGTACAAACATTACTCACCCTGCATTTGGGGTGACTGTGTCTGTGTGGTGTACAGACATTACTCACCCTGCTTTTGTGATGACTGTGTCTCTGTCATGTACAGACATTACTCATCCTGCATTCATGGTGACTCTGTCTATGTGGTGTAAAGACACTACTTACCCTGAATTCATGGTGATTGTGTCTGTGTGGTGTACAGACATTACTCACCCTGCATACATGGTGACTATGTCTATGAGGTGTACAGACATTCCTCACCCTGCATTCATGGTGACTGTGTCTATGTGATGTACAGACTTTACTCACCCTGCATTTGTGGTGACTCTCTCTATGTGATGTACATACATTAATCACCCTGCATTCTTGGTGAATGTGTCACTGCGGCATACAAACATTACTCACCGTGCATTTGTAGTGACTGGGTCTATGTGATGTACAGACATTACACACCCTGCATTTATGGTGACTGTGTCTATTTGGTGTACAGACATGACTCACCATGCATTCATGGTGACTTTATCTGTGTGGTGTACAGACATTACACACCCTACATTCGTGGTGACGGTGTCTGCATGGAGTGCAAACATTACTCACCATGCATTCATTGTAACTGTGTCTGGGTGGTGTACAAACATTACTCACCCTGCATTCAAGGTGACTGTGTCTGTGTCGTTTACAGACATTACTCACCCTACATTTGTGGTGACTGTGTCTGTGTGGTGTGCAGACATTACTCACCCTGCATTCATGGTGACTCTATCTATGTGGTGTAAAGACACTACTCACCTTGTATTCATGGTAATTGTGTCTGTGTGGTGTACAGACATTACTCACCATGCATTTGTAGTGAATGTGTCTGTGTGATGTACAAACATTACTCACCCTTCATTCATGATGACTGTGTCTATACGATGTACAGACTTTGCTCACCATGCATTCGTAGTGACTGTCTATGTGTTGTACAGACATTCCTCACACTGCATTCTTGGTGTATGTGTATCTGTGGTGTACTCACATTACTCACCCTCCATGTGTAGTGACTGTGTCTTTGTAATGTACAGACATTACACACCATGCATTTATGGTGACTGTGTATGTGGTGTAAAGACATTACTCACCCTGTATTCATGGTGAATGTGTTTGTGTGCTGTACAGACATTACTCACCATGGATTTGTGGTGACTGTGTCTATGTGATGTACAGACATTACTCACCATGCATTCATGGTGAATGTGTTTGTGTGTTGTACAGACATTACTCACCATGCAATCGTGGGGACTTTGTCTATGTTGTGTACAGACATTACTTACCATGCATTCCTGGTGACTGTGTCTAAGTGGTATACAGACATTACGCACACTGCATTGGTGGTGGCTGTGTGCATGTGGTGTACAGACATTACTCACCCTGCATTTGTGGTGACTGTGTCTATGTGATGTATAGACATTACTCAACCAACATTTGTGGTGACTGTGTTTATGTGTTGACCAGACATTGCTCAGCCTGCATTCATGGTGAATGTGTATGTGTGTTGTATAGACATTACTCACTATACATTTGTGGTGACTGTTTCTATATGATGTACAAACATTACTCATCCTGCGTTTGAGGTGACTGTGTCTATGTGGTGTACGGACATTACTCACCATGCATTCAAGGTGACTGTGTCTGTGTGGTGTACAGCCATTACTCACCCTGCAACCGTCGTGAATGTGTCTGTGTGGTGTACAGATACTACTCAACATGCATTTGTGGTGACTGTGTCTGTGTGGTGTACAGACATTACTCACCATGCATTCATGGTGACTGTGTCTGTGTGGTGTACAGACATGACTCACCCTGCATTTGTGGTTTACAGAAATTACTCACTATGCATTTGTTGTGACTGCGGCTGTGTGGTGTACAGACATTACTCACCCTGCATTTGTGGTGAATGTGTCTATGTGGTGTACAGACATTACTCACCCTGCATTCATAGTGACTGTGTCTATGTGGTGTACAGATATTACTCACCCTGCATTCGTAGTGACTGTGTCTGTGTGGTGTACAGACATGACTCACCCTGCATTTGTGGTGACTGTGTCTATGTGGTGTACAGAGATTACTCACACTGCATGCATGGTGACTGTGTCTATGTGGTGTACAGACATGACTCACCCAGCATTCATGGTGACTGTGTCTATGTGGTGTACAGATATTACTCACCCTGCATTTGTGGTGAATGTGTCTGTGTGGTGTACAGACATTACTCAACATGCATGCGTGTTTACTGTGTCTAAGTGATGTACAGACATTACTCACCCTGCATTCATGGTGATTATGTCTGTGTGAAGTACAGACATTTCTCACCCTGCATTCATGGTGACTTTGTCTGTGTGGTGTACAGATATTACTCACCCTGCATTCATGGTGACTGTGCCTGCGTGAAGTGCAGACATTACTCACCATGCAATAATGGTGACTGTGTCTGGGTGGTGTACAGACATTACTCACCCTGCAACCGTGGTGAATGTGTCTGTATGGTATAAAGATATTACTCAACATGCATTTGTGGTGACTGTGTCTGTGTGGTGTACATACATTACTCACCATGCATTCATGGTGACTGTGTCTACATGGTGTACAAACACTACTCACCTTGCATTCATGGTGACTGTGTCTATCTGGTGTACAGACATTGCTCACAATGCATTCATGGTGTTTGTGTCTTTGTGGTGTACAGACATTACTCACCATGCATTCATGGTGTCTGTATCTATGTGATGTACAGACATTGCTCAACATGCATTCATGGTGACTGTGTCCCTGTGGTGTACAGACATTCCTCACACTGCATTCATGGTGACTGTGTCTGTGTGGTGCACAGACATTACTCACCCTGCATTCGTGGTGACTGTGTCTGTGTGGTGTACAGACATTACTCACCCTGCATTCAGGGTGACTGTGTCTGTGTGGTGTACAGACATTACTCACCCTGCATTTGTAGTGACTGTGTCTGTGTGGTATACAGAAATTACTCACCCTGCATTTGTGGCAACTATGTCTTTCTGGTGTACAGACATTACTCACTCTGCATTCATAGTGACTGTGTCTGTCTGGTGTACAGACATTACTCACCCTGCATTTGTGGTGTACAGAAATTACTCACTATGTATTCGTGGTGACTGTGGCTGTGTGGTGTACAGACATTACTCACCATGCATGCATGGTGACTGTGTCTGTGTGTTGTACAGACATTACCCTCCATTCATGGTGAATCTGTCTGTGTGAAATACAGACATTACTCACCCTGCATTTGTGTTGACTGTGTATGTGTGGTGTACAGACATTACTCACCCTGCATTCAGGGTGATTGTGTCTATGTGATGTACAGATATTACTCAACCTTCATTTGTGGTGACTGTGTCTGTGTCGTGTACAAACACTACTCACCCAGCATTCATGGTGACTTCTTCTGTGTGGTGTACAGACATAACTCAACCTGTATTCGTGGTGACTGTGTCTGTGTGGTGTACAGACATGACTCACCCTGCATTTGTGGTTTACAGAAATTACTCACTATGCATTTGTGGTGACTGCGGCTGTGTGGTGTACAGACATTACTCACCCTGCATTTGTGGTGACTGTGTCTATGTGGTGTACAGACATTACTCACCCTGCATTCATATGACTGTGTCTATGTGGTGTACAGAGAGTACTCACACTGCATGCGTGGTGACTGTGTCTATGTTGTGTACAGACATGACTCACCAAGCATTCATGGTGACTGTGTCTATGTGGTGTACAGATATTACTCACCCTGCATTTGTGGTGAATGTGTCTGTGTGGTGTACAGACATTACTCACACTGCATTCGTGGTGATTGTATCTGTGTGAAGTACAGACATTTCTCACCCTGCATTCATGGTGAATTTGTCTGTGTGGTGTACAGATATTACTCACCCTGCATTCATGGTGACTGTGCCTGCATGAAGTGCAGACGTTACTCACCATGCATTAATGGTAACTCTGTCTTTGTGGTGTGCATACATTACTCACCATGAATTTGTGGTGACTTTGGCTATGTGGTGTACAGACATTACTCACCATGCATTCATGATGTCTGTATCTATGTGATGTACAGACATTGCTCAACATGCATTCATGGTGACTGTGTCCCTGTGGTGTACAGACATTCCTCACACTGCATTCATGGTGACTGTGTCTGTGTGGTGCACAGACATTACTCACCCTGCATTCATGGTGACTGTGTCTGTGTGGTGTACAGACATTACTCACCCTGCATTCAGGGTGACTGTGTCTGTGTGGTGTACAGACATTACTCACCCTGCATTTGTAGTGACTGTGTCTGTGTGGTGTACAGACATTACTCACCCTGCATTTATGGTGACTGTGTCTATGTGGTGTACAGACATTACACACCCTGTATTTAAGGTGACTGTGTCTGTTTGGTGTACAGACATTACTCACCATGCATTCATGGTGACTTTGTCTGTGTGGTGTACAGACATTACTCACCCTGCATTTGTGGTGACTGTGTCTTCGTAAAGTGAAACATTACTCACCATGCATTCATGGTGACTGTGTCTGGGTGGTGTACAGACATTACTCACCCTGCATTCGTAGTGACTGTGTCTATGTGGTGTACAGACATTACTGACCCTGCATTCATAGTGACTGTGTCTGTGTAGTGTACAGAAAGGACTCACCCTGCATTTGTGGTGACTGTGTCTATGTGGTGTACAGAGATTACTCACACTGCATTCGTGGTGACTGTGTCTATGTGGTGTGCAGACATTACTCACCCAGCATTCATGGTGACTGTGTCTATGTGGTGTACAGACATTACTCACCCTGCATTTGTGGTGACTGTGTCTGTGTGGTGTACAGACATTACTCAACATGCATGCGTGGTGACTGTGTCTGAGTGATGTACAGACATTACTCACCCTGCATTCCTGGTGACTGTGTCTGTGTGAAGTACAGACATTTCTTACCCTGCATTCATGGTGACTTTGTCTGTGTGGTGTACAGATATTACTCACCCTGCATTTGTGGTGACTGTGCCTGCGTGAAGTGCAGACATTACTCACCATGCATTCATGGTGACTGTGTCTGGGTGGTGTATAGACATTACTCACCCTGCATTTGGGGTGACTGTGTCTGTGTGGTGTACAGACATTACTCACCCTGCTTTTGTGATGACTGTGTCTCTGTCATGTACAGATATTACTCACCCTGCATTCATGGTGACTCTGTCTATGTGGTGTAAAGACATTACTCACCCTAAATTCATGGTGATTGTGTCTGTGGTGCACAGACATTACTCACCCTGCATTCATGGTGACTATGTCTATGAGGTGTACAGACATTCCTCACCCTGCATTCATGGTGACTGTGTCTATGTGATGTACAGACTTTACTCACCCTGCATTTGTGGTGACTCTCTCTATGTGATGTACATACATTAATCACCCTGCATTCTTGGTGAATGTGTCTCTGTGGCGTACAAACATTACTCACCGTGCATTCGTGGTGACTGGGTCCATGTGATGTACAGACATTACACACCCTGCATTTATGGTGACTGTGTCTATTTGGTGTACAGACATGACTCACCATGCATTCATGGTGACTTTGTCTGTGTGGTGTACCGACATTACACACCCTACATTCGTGGTGACTGTGTCTGCATGGAGTGCAAACATTACTCACCATGCATTCATCATAACTGTGTCTGGGTGGTGTACAAACATTACTCACCCTGCATTCGAGGTAACTGTGTCTGTGTGGTTTACAGACATTACTCACCCTGCATTTGTGGTGACTGTGTCTGTGTGGTGTGCAGACATTACTCACCCTGCATTCATGGTGACTCTGTCTATGTGGTGTAAAGACACTACTCACCCTGCATTCATGGTGATTGTGTCTGTGTGGTGTACAGACATTACTCACCCTGCAATCAGAGTGACTGTGTTGATGTGGTGTACAGACATTACTCACCCTGCAATCATGGTGAGTGTGTCTGTGTGGTGTACAGACATTACTCACCATGCATTTGTAGTGAATGTGTCTGTGTGATGTACAAACATTACTCACCCTTCATTCGTGATGACTGTGTCTATGTGATGTACAGACTTTGCTCACCATGCATTTGTAGTGACTGTCTATGTGTTGTACAGACATTCCTCACCCTGCATTCTTGGTGAATGTGTATCTGTGGTGTACTCACATTACTCACCCTCCATGTGTAGTGACTGTGTGTTTGTAATGTACAGACATCACACACCATGCATTTATGGTGACTGTGTCTATGTGGTGTACAGACATTACTCACCCTGTATTCATGGTGAATGTGTTTGTGTGCTGTACAGACATTACTCACCATGGATTCGTGGTGACTGTGTCTATGTGGTGTACAGACATTACTCACCATGCATTCATGGTGAATGTGTTTGTGTGTTGTACAGACATTACTCACCATGCATTCATGGGGACTTTGTCTATGTGGTGTACAGACATTACTCACCATGCATTCCTGGTGACTGTGTCTAAGTGGTATACAGACATTACGCACACTGCATTCGTGGTGACTGTGTGTATGTGGTGTACAGACATTACTCACCCTGCATTTGTGGTGACTGTGTCTATGTGATGTATAGACATTACTCAACCAACATTTGTGGTGACTGTCTTTATGTGGTGACCAGACATTGCTCAACCTGCATTCATGGTGAATGTGTCTGTGTGTTGTATAGACATTACTCACCATACATTTGTGGTGACTGTTTCTATGTGATGTACAAACATTACTCACCCTGCGTTCGAGGTGACTGGGTCTATGTGGTGTACCGACATTACTCACCATGCATTCGAGGTGACTGTGTCTGTGTGGTGTACAGACATTACTCACCCTGCAACCGTGGTGAATGTGTCTGTGTGGTGTACAGATATTACTCAACATGCATTTGTGGTGACTGTGTCTGTGTGGTGTACAGACATTACTCACCATGCATTCATGGTGACTGTGTCTACGTGGTGTACAAACATTACTCACCTTGCATTCATGGTGACTGTGTCTATCTGGTGTACAGACATTGCTCACAATGCATTCATGGTGTTTGTGTCTTTGTGGTGTACAGACATTACTCACCATGCATTCGTGGTAACTCTGTATTTGTGGTGTACAGACATTACTCACCATGCATTTGTGGTGACTGTGTCTATGTGGTGTACAGACATTACTCACCATGCATTCATGGTGACTGTGTCTATGTGGTGTACAGACATTACTCACCCTGCATTCATGGTGACTGTGTCTGTGTGGTGTACACACATTCCTCAGACTGCATTCATAATGACTGTGTCTGTGTGGTGCACAGACACTACTCACCCTGCATTCATGGTAATTGTGTCTGTGTGGTATACAGACATTACTCAGCCTGCAATCATGGTGACTGTGTCTATGTGGTGTACAGACATTACTCACCCTGCATTTGTAGTGACTGTGTCTGTGTGGTGTAAAAACATTGGTCACCCTGCATTCATGTTGACTGTGTCTGTGTGGTGTACAGATATTACTCACTCTGCATTCATGGTGACTGTGTCTGTGTGACATACAAACATTACTCACCCTTCATTCGTGGTGTACAGAAATTACTCACTATGTATTCTTGGTGACTGTGTGGTGTACAGACATTACTCAACATGCATGCGTGATGACTTTGTCTGAGTGATGTACAGACATTACTCACCCTGCATTCATGGTTACTGTGTCTGTGTGGTGTACAGACATTACTCACCCTGCATTTGTGGTGACTGTGTCTGTGTGGTGTACAGACATTACTCACCCTGCATTCATGGTGACTCTGTCTATGTGGTGTAAAGACACTACTCACCCTGCATTCATGGTGATTGTGTCTGTGTGGTGTACAGACATTACTCACCCTGCATTTGTGGTGACTGTGTCTATGTGGTGTACAGACATTACTCACCCTGCATTCATGGTGACTGTGTCTATGTGGTGTACAGACATTACTCACCCTGCATTCATGGTGACTGTGTCTATGTGGTGTACAGACATTACTCACCCTGCATTTGTGGTGAATGTGTATGTGTGGTGTACAGACATTACTCAACATGCATTCATGATGATTGTGTCTGTGTGAAGTACAGACATTTCTAACCCTGCATTCATGGTGACATTGTCTGTGTGGTGTACAGATATTACTCACCCTGCATTCATGGTGACTGTGTCTGTGTGGTGTACAGACATTACTCACCCTGCATTCAGGGTGACTGTGTCTGTGTGGTGTACAGACATTACTCACCCTGCATTTGTGGTGACTGTGTCTGTGTGGTGTACAGACATTACTCACCCTGCATTTGTGGTGACTGTGTCTGTGTGGTGTACAGACATTACTCAACCTGCATTCATGGTGACTGTCTCTGTGTGGTGTACAGACATGACTCTCCCTGCATTTGTGGTGTACAGAAATTACTCACTATGCATTCATGGTGACTGCGGCTGTGTGGTGTACAGACATTACTCACCATGCATTAATGGTGACTGTGTCTGTGTGGTGTACAGACATTACTCACCCTGCATTCATAGTGACTATGTCTATGTGGTGTACAAACATTACTCACCATGCATTTTTGGTGACTATGTCTAAGTGGTGTACAGACATTACTCACCCTGCATTCAGGGTGACTGTGTCTATGTGGTGTACAGATATTACTCACCATGCATTTTTGGTGACTATGTCTAAGTGGTATACAGACATTACTCACACAGCATTCATGGTGACTTTTTCTGTGTGGTGTACAGACATAACTCAACCTGCATTCATGGTGACTGTGTCTGTGCAGTGTAAACACATGAATCACCCTGCATTTGTGGTGTACAGAAATTACTCACTATGCATTCATGATGACTGTGGTTGTGTGGTGTACAGACATTATTCACCCTGCATTTGTGGTAACTGTGTCTATGTGGTGTACAGACATGACTCACCCTGCATTCATGGTGACTGTGTCTGTGTGGTGTACAGACATTACTCACCCTGCATTTGTGGTGACTGTGTCTATGTGGTGTACAGACATTACTCACCCTGCATTTGTGGTGACTGTGTCTATGTGGTGTACAGACATTACTCACCCTGCATTCATGGTGACTGTGTCTATGTGGTGTACAGACATTACTCACCATGCATTTGTGGTGACTGTGTCTCTGTGGTGTACAGACATTACTCACCCTGCATTCATGGTGACTGTGTCTGTGTGGTGTACAGACATTATTCACTATGCATTCATGGTGACTGTGTCTACATGGTGCACAGACATTACTCACACTGCATTCATGGTGACTGTGTCTATGTGGTGTACAGACATTACTCACCATGCATTTGTGGTGACTGTGTCTGTGTGGTGTACAGACATTACTCACCATGCATTCATGGTGACTGTGTCTATGTGGTGTACAGACATTACTCACCATGCATTCATGGTGACTGTGTCTCTGTGGTGTACCGACATTACTCACCCTGTATTCATGGTGACTGTGTCTGTGTGGTGTACAGACATTACTCACCCTGCATTCATGGTGACTGTGTCTGGGTGGTGTACAGACATTACTCACCCTGCATTCATGGTGACTGTGTCTGTGTGGTGTACAGACATTACTCACCCTGCATTTGTGGTGACTGTGTCTGTGTGGTGTACAGACATTACTCACCCTGCATTCATGGTGACTATGTCTATGTGGTGTACAGACACTACTCACCCTGCATTCATGGTGACTGTGTCTGTGTGGTGTACAGACATTACTCAACATGCATTCATGGTGACTGTGTCTGTGTGGTGTACAGACATTACTCACCCTGCATTTGTGGTGACTGTGTCTATGTGGTGTACAGACATTACTCACCATGCATTCATGGTGACTGTGTCTGTGTGGTGTACAGACATTACTCACCCTGCATTCATGGTGACTGTGTCTATGTGGTGTACAGACATTACTCACCCTGCATTCATAGTGACTGTGTCTGTGTGGTGTACAGACATTACTCACCCTGCATTTGTGGTGACTGTGTCTATGTGGTGTACAGACATTACTCACCCTGCATTTGTGGTGACTGCGTCTATGTGGTGTACAGACATTACTCACCATGCATTCATGGTGACTATCTCTGTGTGGTGTACAGAGGTGACTCACCCTGCATTCATGGTGACTGTGTCTGTGTGGTGTACAGACATTACTCACCCAGCATTGATGGTGACTGTGTCTGTGTGGTGTACAGACATTACTCACCCTGCATTTTTGGTGACTGTGTCTGTGTGGTGTACACACATTACACACCCTGCATTCATGATGATTGTGTCTGGGTGGTGTACAGAAATTACTCACCCTGCATTTGTGGTGACTGTGTCTGTGTGGTGTACAGACATTACTCACCCTGCATTTGTGGTGACTTTGTCTATCTGGTCTACAGACATTACTCAACCTGCATTCATGGTGACTGTGTCTATGTGTGTACAGATATTACTCACTCTGCATTCATGGTGACTGTGTCTGTGTGGTGTACAGACATTACTCACCCTGCATTTGTGGTGACTGTGTCTGTGTGGTGTACAGACATTACTCACCCTGCATTCATGGTGACTGTGTCTGTGTGATGTACAAACATTACTCACCCTTCATTTGTGATGACTGTGTCTATGTGATGTACAGACATTACTCACCCTACATTCATGGTGACTGTGTCTGTGTGATGTACAGACATTACTCACCCTGCATTTGTGGTGACTGTGTCTATGTGGTGTACAGACATTACTCACCCTGCATTCATGGTGACTGTGTCTATGTGGTGTACAGACATTACTCACCCTGCATGCATGGTGACTGTGTCTATGTGGTGTACAGACATTACTCACCATGCATTCATGGTGACTGTGTCTGTGTGGTGTACAGACATTACTCACCCTGCAACCGGTGTGACTGTGTCTGTGTGGTGTACAGACATTACTCACCCTGCATTTGTGGTGACTGGGTCTGTGTGGTGTACAGACATTACTCACCCAGCATTCATGGTGACTTTTTCTGTGTGGTGTACAGACATTACTCACCCTGCATTGATGGTGACTCTGTCTATGTGGTGTAAAGACACTACTTACCCTGCATTCGTGGTGATTGTCTCTGTGTGGTGTACAGACATTACTCACCCTGCATTCAGGGAGAATCTGTCTATGTGGTGTACAGATATTACTCACCCTGCATTTGTGGTGACTCTGTCTATGTGGTGTACAAATATTACTCACCCTGCATTCATGGTGACTTTGTCTGTGTGGTGTACAGACATTACTCACCCTGCATTCATGGTGACTTTGTCTATGTGGTGTACAGACATTACTCACAGTGCATTCATGGTGACTGTGTCTATGTGGTGTACAGACATTACTCACCCTGCATTCGTGGTGACTGTGTCTGTGTGGTGTACAGACATTACTCACCCTGCATTCATGGTGACTGTGTCTATGTGGTGTACAGACATTACTCACCCTGCATTCGTGGTGACTGTGTCTATGTGATGTACAGACATTACTCATCATGCATTCATGGTGACTGTGTCTGTGTGGTGTACAGACATTACTCACCCTGCATTCATGGTGACTGTGTCTATGTGGTGTACAGACACTACTCACCCTGCATTTTTGGTGACTTTTTCTGTGTGGTATACAGGCATTACTCACCCTGCAATCAGGGTGACTGTGTTGATGTGGTGCACAGACATTACTCACCCAGCAATCATGGTGACTCTATCTGTGTGGTGTACAGACATTACTCACCATGCATTTGTAGTGACTGTGTCTGTGTGGTGTACAAACATTGGTCACCCTGCATTCATGGTGACTGTGTCTATGTGATGTACAGACATTGCTCATCATGCATTCATGGTGACTGTGTCTCTGTGGTGTACAGACATTACTCATAATGCATTTGTGGTGACTGTGTCTCTGTGGTGTACAGACATTACTCACCCTGCATTCATGGTGACTGTGTCTGTGTGATGTACAGACATTACTCACCCTGCATTCATGGTGACTGTGTCTATGTGGTGTACAGACATTACTCACCCTGCATTCATGGTGACTGTGTCTGTGTGGTGTACAGACATTACTCACCATGCATTCATGGTGACTGTGTCTATGTGGTGTACAGACATTACTCACCCTGCATTCATGGTGACTGTGTCTATGTGGTGTACAGACATTACTCACCCTGCATTTGTGGTGACTATGTCTATGTGGTGTACAGACATTACTCACCCTGCATTTGTGGTGACTGTGTCTATGTGATGTACAGACTTTACTCACCATGCATTTGTGGTGACTCTGTCTATGTGGTGTACAGACATTACTCACCCTGCATTCTTGGTGAATGTGTCTGTGTGGTGTACACACATTACTCACCCTGCATTTGTGGTGACTGTGTCTATGTGATGTACAGACATTACACACCCTGCATTTATGGTGACTGTGTCTATTTGGTGTACAGACATTACTCACCATGCATTCATGGTGACTTTGTCTTTGTGGTGTACAGACATTACTCACCCTGCATTCATGGTGACTGTGTCTGTGTGGTGTACAGACATTACTCACCATGCATTTGTGGTGACTGTGTCTCTGTGGTGTACAGACATTACTCACCATGCATTCATGGTGACTGTGTCTGTGTGGAGTACAGACATTACTCACAATGCATTTGTGGTTTACAGACATTACTCACCATGCATTCATAGTGACTGTGTCTATGTGGTGTACAGACATTACTCACCCTGCATTCATAGTGACTGTGTCTGTGTGGTGTACAGACATTACTCACCCTGCATTTGTGGTGACTGTGTCTATGTGATGTACAGACATTACACACCCTGCATTCATGGTGACTGTGTCTATGTGGTGTACAGACATTACTCACCCTGCATTCATGGTGACTGTGTCTATGTGGTGTACAGACATTACTCACCCTGCATTTGTGGTGACTGTGTCTGTGTGGTGTACAGACATTACTCACCATGCATTTGTGGTGACTGTGTCTGTGTGGTGTACAGACATTACTCACCTTGCCTTTGTAATTACTGTGTCTGTGTGATGTACTGACATTGCTCACCCTGCATTCATGGTGATATGTCTGTGTGGTGTACAGACATAACTCACCCTGCATTCATGATGATTGTGTATGTGTGGCGTACAGACATTACTCACCATGCATTCATGTTGACTGTGTCTATGTGGTGTACAGACATTACTCACCCTGCATTCATGGTGACTGTGTCTGTGTGGTGTACAGACATTACTCACCATGCATTTGTGGTGACTGTGTCTCTGTGGTGTACAGACATTACTCAACCTGCATTCATGGTGACTGTGTCTATGTGTGTACAGATATTACTCACTCTGCATTCATGGTGAATGTGTCTGTGTGGTGTACAAACATTACTCACCCTGCATTCATGGTGACTGTGTCTATGTGCTGTACAGACATTACTCACCCTGCATTTGTGGTGACTGTGTCTGTGTGATATACAGACATTACACACCCTGCATTTATGGTGACTGTGTCTATGTGGTGTACAGACATTACTCACCATGCATTCATGGTGACTGTGTCTATGTGGTGTACAGACATTACTCACCATGCATTCATGGTGACTGTGTCTGTGTGGTGTACAGACATTACTCACCCTGCATTTGTGGTGACTGTGTCTGTGGTGTGCAGACATTACTCACCCTGCATTCATGGTGACTGTGTTCTGTGTGTTTTACAGACATTACTCACCCTGCATTCATGGTGACTGTGTCTATGTGGTGTACAGACATTACTCACCCTGCATTTGTGGTGACTGTGTCTGTGTGGTGTACAGACATTACTCACCCTGCATTTGTAGTGACTATGTCTGTGTGGTGTACAAAAATTATTCACCCTGCATTCGAGGTAACTGTGTCTGTGTGGTTTACAGACATTACTCACCCTGCATTTGTAGTGTACAGAAATTACTCACTATGTATTCATGGTGACTGTGGCTGTGTGGTGTACACACATTACTCACCATGCTTGCATGGTGACTGTGTCTGTGTGGTGTACAGACATTACCCTCCATTCATGGTGAGTCTGTCTGTGTGATGTACAGACATTACTCACCCTGCATTTGTGGTGACTGTGTCTGTGTGGTGTACAGACATTACTCACCCTGCATTCAGGGTGACTGGGTCTATGTGGTGTACAGATATTACTCACCATGCATTTGTGGTGACTGTGTCTGTGTGGTGTACAGACATTACTCACCCTGCATTCATGGTGACTTTTTCTGTGTGGTGTACAGACATTACTCAACCTGCATTCATGGTGACTGTGTCTGTGTGGTGTACAGACATGACTCACCCTGCATTTGTGGTTTACAGAAATTACTCACCATGTATTTGTGGTGACTTTTTGGTGTACAGGCATTACTCACCCTGCATTTGTGGGGACTGTGTCTATGTGACATACAGACATTATTCACCATGCATTCATGGTGACTGTGTCTATGTGGTGTACAGACATTACTCACCATGCATTTATGGTGACTGTGTCTATGTGGTGTACAGACATTACTCACCCTGCATTTGTGGTGACTGTGTCTGTGTGGTGTACAGACATTACTCACCCTGCATTCGTGGTGACTGTGTCTGTGTGGTGTACAGACATTACTCACCCTGCATTCAGTTGACTATGTCTGTGTGGTGTTCAGACATTACTCATCCTGCATTTGTGGTGACTGTGTCTGTGTGGTGTACAGACATTACTCACCATGCATTCATGGTGACTGTGTCTGTGTGGTGTACAGACATTACTCACCCTGCATTCATGGTGACTCTGTCTATGTGGTGTAAAGACACTACTCACCCTGAATTCATGGTGACTGTGTGTGGTGTACACACATTACTAACCCTACAATTGTGGTGACTGTGTCGATGTGGTGTACAGACATTACTCACCCTGCATTCGTGGTGACTGTGTCTGTGTGGTGTACAGACATTACTCACCCTGCAATCAGAGTGACTGTGTCTATGTGGTGTACAGACATTACTCACCCAGCATTAATGGTGACTGTGTCTGAGTGGTGAACAGACATTACTCAACATGCATGCATGGTGACTGTGTCTGAGTGTTGTACAGACATTACTCACCCTGCATTTGTGGTGACTGTGTCTGTGTGAAGTACAGACATTACTCACCCTGCATTCATGGTGACTGTGTCTGTGTGGTGTACAGACATTACTCACCCTGCATTTGTGGTGACTGTGTCTGTGTGGTGTACAGACATTACTCACCCTGCATTCATGGTGACTTTGTCTGTGTGGTGTACAGACATTACTCACCCTGCATTCATGGTGACTGTGTCTGTGTGGTGTACAGACATTACTCACCCTGCATTCATGGTGACTGTGTCTGTGTGGTGTACAGACATTACTCACCCTGCATTTGTGGTGACTGTGTCTGTGTGGTGTACAGACATTACTCACCCTGTATTCATGGTGATGTGTCTGTGTGGAGTACACACATTACTCACCCTGCATTTGTGGTGTACAGACATTACTCACTATGCATTTGTGGTGACTGTGTCTGTGTGGTGTACAGACATTACTCACCCTGCATTTGTGGTGACTGTGTCTATGTGGTGTACAGACATTACTCACCCTGCATTCATGGTGACTGTGTCTATGTGGTGTACAGACATTACTCACTCTGCATTCATGGTGACTATGTCTATGTGGTGTACAGACATTACTCACCCTGCATTCGTGGTGACTGTGTCTGTGCGGAGTACACACATTACTCACCATGCATTCATGGTGACTGTGTCTATGTGGTGTACAGACATTACTCACCCTGCATTTGTGGTGACTGTGTCTGTGTGGTGTACAGACATTACTCACCCTGCATTCGTGGTGACTGTGTCTGTGTGGTGTACAGACATTACTCACCCTGCATTTGTGGTGACTGTGTCTGTGTAGTGTACAGACATTACTCACCCTGCATTCATGGTGACTGCATCTATGTGGTGTACAGACATTTCTTACCCTGCATTCATGGTGACTTTGTCTGGGTGGTGTACAGAAATTACTCACCCTTCATTCGGGGTGACTGCGTCTGTGTGGTGTACAGATATTACTCACCCAGCATTCATGGTGACTGTGTCTGTGGTGTACAGACATTTCTCACCCTGCATTCATGGTGTTTGTGTCTTTGTGGTGTACAGACATTACTCACTCTGCATTCATAGTGACTGTGTCTGTCTGCTGTACAGACATTACTCACCCTGCATTTATGGTGACTGTGTCTATGTGATGTACAGACATTACTCACCCTGCATTCATGGTGACTCTGTCTATGTGGTGTACAGACATTACTCACCCTGCATTTGTGGTGACTGTGTCTGTGTGGTGTACAGACATTACTCACCCTGCATTCGTGGTTACTGTGTCTGTGTGGTGTACAGATATTACTCAACCTGCATTCATGGTGACTCTGTCTATGTGGTGTCAAGACACTCGTCACCCTGCATTCGTGGTGATTGTGTCTGTGTGGTGTACAGACATTACTCACCCTGCATTTGTGGTGATTGTGTCTGTGTGGTATACAGACATTACTCACCCTGCAATCAGAGTGACTGTGTCGATGTGGTGTACAGACATTACTCACCCTGCATTCATGGTGACTGTGTCTGTGTGGTGTACAGACATTACTCACCCTGCATTCATGGTGACTGTGTCTGTGTGGTGTACAGACATTACTCACCCTGCATTCATGGTGACTGTGTCTGTGGTGTACAGACATTACTCACCCTGCAATCGGAGTGACTGTGTTGATGTGGTGCACAGACATTACTCACCCTGCATTCGTGGTGACTATGTCTATGAGGTGTACAGACATTACTCACCCTGCATTCATGGTGACTGTGTCTATGTGTGTACAGATATTACTCACTCTGCATTCATGTTGACTGTGTCTATGTGGTGTACAGACATTACTCACCCTGCATTCATGGTGACAGTGTCTATGTGGTGTACAGACATTGCTCACCATGCATTCATGGTGATATGTCTGTGTGGTTTACAGACATAACTCACCCTGCATTCATGATGATTGTGTCTGTGTGGTGTACAGACATTGCTCACCCTGCATTCATGGTGACTGTGTCTGGGTGGTGTACTGACATTACTCACCCTGCATTCATAGTGACTGTGTCTATGTGCTTTACTGACATTACTCAACCTGCATTCATGGTGACTGTGTCTGTGTGGTGTACAGACATTACTCACCATGCATTCATGGTGACTGTGTCTATCTGGTGTACAGACATTACTCACCCTGTATTCATAGTGACTGTGTCTATGTGGGGTACAGACCTTACTCACCCTGCATTCATAGTGACTGTGTCTGCGTGGTGTACAGACATGGCTCACCCTGCATTTATGGTGACTGTGTCTATGTGGTGTACAGAGATTACTCACACTGCATTTGTGGTGACTGTGTCTGTGTGGTGTACAGACATTACTCACCCTGCATTCATGGTGACTGTGTCTATGTGGTGTACAGACATTACTCACCCTGCATTCGTGGTGACTGTGTCTGAGTGATGTACAAACATTACTCACCCTGCTTTCATGGTGATTGTGTCGCTGTGAAGTACAGACATTTCTGACCCTGCATTTGTGGTGACTTTGTCTGTGTGATGTACAGACATTACTCACCCTGCATTCATGGTGACTGTGTCTGTGTGGAGTACAGACATTACTCACAATGCATTTGTGGTGACTGTGTCTATATGGTGTACACACATTATTCACCATGCATTCATGGTGACTGTGTATGTGCAGAGTACAGACATTACTCACTCTGCATTCATGGTGACTGTGTCTATGTGGTGTACAGACATTACTCACCCTGCATTTGTGGTGACTGTGTCTATGTGGTGTACAGACATTACTCACAGTGCATTCATGGTGACTGTGTCTATGTGTTGTACACACATTACTCACCCTGTATTGGCGTGACTGTGTCTGTGTAGTGTACAGACATTACTAACCAAGCATTTGTGGTGATGTGTCTGTGTGGTGTACAGACATTGCTCACCCTGCATACATGGTGATAGTGTCTATGTCATGTACAGACATTACTCACCATGCAATTGTGGTCACTGGGTCTGTGTAGTGTACATACATTACTCATCATGCATTCATGGTGACTGTGTCTATGAGGTGTACAGACATTACTTACCCTGTATTCAGGGTGACTGTGTCTATGTGGTGTACAGACATTACTCACCCTACATTCATAGTGACTGTATCTGTGTGGTGTACAGACATTACTTACCCTGAATTCATGGTGACTGTGTGTGGTGTACAGACACTACTCACCCTGCATTCATGGTGACTGTGTCTGTGTGGTGTACAGATGCTACTCACCCTGCATTCGGGGTGACTGTGTCTATGTGGTGTACAGACATTACTCACCCTGCATTCATGGTGACTGTGTCTGTGTGGTGTACAGACATTACTCACCCTGCATTCATGGTGACTCTGTCTATGTGGTGTACAGACATTACTCACCCTGCATTCATAGTGACTGTGTCTGTGTGGTGTACAGACATTACTCACCCTGCATTTGTGGTGACTGTGTCTGTGTGGTGTACAGACATTACTCACCCTGCATTCATGGTGACTCTGTTTATGTGGTGTAAAGACACTACTCACCCTGCATTTGTGGTGACTGTGTCTGTGTGAAGTGAAAACATTACTCACCATGCATTCATGGTGACTGTGTCTGTGTGGTGTACAGACATTACTCACCCTGCATTCATGGTGACTGTGTCTATGTGGTGTACAGACATTACTCACCCTGCATTTGTGGTGACTGTGTCTATGTGGTGTACAGACATTACTCACCATGCATTCATGGTGACTGTGTCTGTGTGGTGTACAGACATTACTCACCCTGCATTTGTGGTGACTTTGTCTGTGTGGTGTACAGACATTACTCACCCTGCATTCGTGGTGACTGTGTCTGTGTGAAGTGCAGACATTACTCACCATGCATTCATGGTGACTGTGTCTGTGTGGTGTACAGACATTACTCACCCTGCATTCATGGTGATTGTCTCTGTGTGGTGTACAGACATTACTCACCCTGCATTCATGGTGATTTTGTCTATGTGGTGTACAGACATTACTCACCCTGCATTTGTGGTGACTGTGTCTGTGTGGTGTACAGACATTACTCACCCTGCATTTGTGGTGACTGTGTCTATGTGGTGTACAGACATTACTCACCCTGCATTCATGGTGACTGTGTCTATGTGGTGTACAGACATTACTCACCCTGCATTCATGGTGACTGTGTCTGTGTGGTGTACAGACATTACTCACCCTGCATTTGTGGTGACTGTGTCTATGTGGTGTACAGACATTACTCACCCTGCATTCATGGTGACTGTGTCTGTGTGGTGTACAGACATTACTCACCCTGCATTTGGGGTGACTGTGTGTGTGTGTGGTGTACAGACACTACTCACCCAGCAATCATGGTGATCTGTGTGGTGTACAGACATTACTCACCATGCATTTGTAGTGACTTTGTCTGTGTGGTGTACAGACATTACTCACCATGCATTCATGGTGACTGTGTCTATGTGGTGTACAGACATTACTCACCCTGCATTTGTGGTGACTGTGTCTATGTGGTGTACAGACATTACTCACCCTGCATTTGTGGTGACTGTGTCTATGTGGTGTACAGACATTACTCACCCTGCATTCATGGTGACTGTGTCTATGTGGTGTACAGACATTACTCACCCTGCATTCATAGTGACTGTGTCTGTGTGGTGTACAGACATGACTCACCCTGCATTTGTGGTGACTGTGTCTATGTGGTGTACAGACATTACTCACCCTGCATTCATGGTGACTGTGTCTATGTGGTGTACAGACATTACTCACCATGCATTTGTGGTGAATGTGTCTATGTGGTGTACAGACATTACTCACCTTGCATTCATGGTGACTGTGTCTATGTGATGTACAGACATTACTCACCCTGCATTCATGGTGACTGTGTCTATGTGGTGTACAGACATTACTCACCCTGCATTCATGGTGACTGTGTCTATGTGGTGTACAGACATTACTCACCCTGCATTTGTGGTGACTGTGTCTGTGTGGTGTACAGACATTACTCACCCTGCATTCATGGTGACTGTGTCTATGTGGTGTACAGACATTACTCACCATGCATTTGTGGTGACTGTGTCTCTGTGGTGTATAGACATTACTCACCTGCATTCCTGGTGACTGTGTCTGTGTGTACAGACATTACTCATAATGCATTTGTGGTGACTGTGTCTCTGTGGTGTACAGACATTACTCACCCTGCATTCATGGTGACTGTGTCTGTGTGGTGTACAGACATTACTCACCCTGCATTCATGGTGACTGTGTCTGTGTGGTGTACAGACATTACTCACAATGCATTTGTGGTGACTGTGTCTATATGGTGTACACACATTATTCACCATGCATTCGTGGTGACTGTGTCTATGTGCTGTACAGACATTACTCACCCTGCATTTGTGGTGACTGTGTCTGTGTGGTGTACAGACATTATTCACCATGCATTCATGTTGACTGTGTCTATCTGGTGTACAGACAATACTCACCCTGCATTCATGGTGACTTTGTCTATCTGGTCTACAGACATTACTCAACCTGCATTCATGGTGACTGTGTCTATTTGGTGTGCAGACATTACTCACTATGCATTAGTGGTGACAGTCTCTATGTGGTGTACAGACATTGCTCACCATGCATTCATGGTGATATGTCTGTGTGGTGTACAGACATTACTCACCCTGCATTCATAGTGACTGTGCCTGCGTGAAGTGCAGACATTACTCACCATGCATTCATGGTGACTGTGTCTGGATGGTGTACAAAGATTACTCACCCTGCATTTGTGGTGAATTTGTCTGTGTGGTGTACAGACATTACTCAACATGTATGCATGGTTACTGTGTCTGAGTGATATACAGACATTACTCACCCTGCATTCAGGGTGATTGTGTCTGTGACGTACAGACATTACTCACCCTGCATTTGTGGTGACTGTGTCTGTGTGATATACAGACATTACACACCCTGCACATATGGTGACTGTGTCTTTTTGGTGTACAGACATTACTCACCCTGCATTCATGGTGACTGTGTCTGTGTGGTGTACAGACATTACTCACCCTGCATTCAGGGTGACTGTGTCTGTGTGGTGTACAGACATTACTCACCCTGCATTTGTGGTGACCGTGTCTGTGTGGTGTACAGACATTACTTACCCTGCATTCATGGTGACTGTGTCTGTGTGGTGTACAGACATTACTCACCCTGCATTCATGGTGACTGTGTCTATGTGGTGTACAGACATTCCTCACCCTGCATTCATGGTAACTGTTTCTATGAGGTGTGCAGACATTCCTAACCATGCATTCATGGTGACTGTGTCTATGTGGTGTACAGACATTACTCACCCTGCATTTGTGGTGACTGTGTCTGTGTGGTGTACAGACATTACTCACCATGCATTCATGGTGACTGTGTCTGTGTGGTGTACAGACATTACTCACCCTGCATTCATGGTGACTGTGTCTGTGTGGTGTACAGACATTACTCACCCTGCATTTTTGGTGACTGTGTCTGTGTGGTGTACAGACATTACTCACCCTGCAATCATGGTGACTGTGTCTGTGTGGTGTACAGACATTACTCACCATGCATTTGTAGTGACTGTGTCTGTGTGGTGTACAAACATTGGTCACCCTGCATTCATGTTGACTGTGTCTGTGTGGTGTACAGACATTACTCACCCTGCATTCATGGTGACTGTGTCTGTGATGTACAGACATTCCTCACCCTGCATTCATGGTGACTGTGTCTATGTGATGTACAGACATTACTCACCCTGCATTCATGGTGACTGTGTCTATGTGGTGTACAGACATTACTCACCCTGCATTTGTGGTGACTATGTCTATGAGGTGTACAGACATTCCTCACCCTGCATTCATGGTGACTGTGTCTATGTGGTGTACAGACATTACTCACCCTGCATTCATGGTGACTGTGTCTGTGTGGTGTACAGACATTACTCACCCTGCATTCATGGTGACTCTGTCTGTGTGGTGTACAGACATTACTCACCCTGCATTTGTGGTAACTGTTTCTATGTGGTGTACAGACATGACTCACCCTGCATTTGTGGTGACTGCGTCTATGTGGTGTACAGACATTACTCACCCAGCATTGATGGTGACTGTGTCTGAGTGGTGTACAGACATTACTCAACATGCATGTGTTGGGACTCTGTTTGAGGGATGTACAGACATTACTCACCCTGCATTCCTGGTGACTGTGTCTGTGTGAAGTACAGACATTTCTTACCCTGCATTCATGGTGACTGTGTCTATGTGGTGTACAGAAATTACTCACCCTTCATTCGGGGTGACTGTGTCTGTGTGGTGTACAGATATTACTCACCCTGCATTCATGGTGACTTTGTCTATGTGGTGTACAGACATTACTCACCCTGCATTCGGGGTGACTGTGTCTGTGTGGTGTACAGACATTACTCACCCTGCAATTCTGGTGACTGTGTCTGTGTGGTGTACAGGCATTACTCAACATGCATGTGTGGTGACTGTGTCTGATTCATGTACAGACATTACTCACCCTGCAATCATGGTGACTGTGTCTGTGTGGTGTATAGACATTACTCACCCTGCATTTATGGTGACTACCTCTGTGTGGTGTACAGGCATTACTCACCCTGCACTCATGCTGACTGTGTCTGTGTGATGTAAAAACATTACTCACGCTTCATTCGTGATGACTGTGTCTATGTGATGTACAGACATTACTCACCATGCATTCGTGGTGACTGTGTCTGTGTGGTGTACAGACATTACTCACCCTGCATTTAGGGTGACTGTGTGTGTGGTGTACAGACACTACTCACCCTGCATTCATGGTGACTGTGTCTATGTGGTGTACAGACATTACTCACCCTGCATTTGTGGTGACTGTGTCTATGTGGTGTACAGACATTACTCACCTTGCATTCATGGTGACTGTGTCTATCTGGGGTACAGACATAACTCACCCTGCATTCATGATGATTGTGTATGTGTGGCGTACAGACATTACTCACCATGCATTCATGTTGACTGTGTCTATCTGGTGTACAGACAATACTCACCCTGCATTCATGGTGACTTTGTCTGTGTGGTGTACAGACATTACTCACCCTGCATTCATGGTGACTGTGTCTATGTGGTGTACAGACATTACACACCCTGCATTCATGGTGACTGTGTCTGTGTGGTGTACAGACATTACTCACCATGCATTTGTGGTGACTGTGTCTATGTGGTGTACAGACATTACTCACCCTGCATTCATGGTGACTGTGTCTGTGTGGTGTACAGACATTACTCACCATGCATTTGTAGTGACTGTGTCTGTGTGGTGTACAGACATTATTCACCATGCATTTGTAGTGACTGTGTCTGTGTGGTGTACAGACATTACTCACCATGCATTTGTGGTGACTGTGTCTGTGTGGTGTACAGACATTACTCACCCTGCATTCATGGTGACTGTGTCTGTGTGGTGTACAGACATTACTCACCCTGCATTCATGGTGACTGTGTCTATGTGGTGTACAGACATTACTCACCCTGCATTCATGGTGACTGTGTCTATGTGGTGTACAGACATTACTCACTCTGCATTCATGGTGACTGTGTCTGTGTGGTGTACAGACATTACTCACCCTGCATTTGTGGTGACTGTGTCTGTGTGTTGTACAGACATTACTCACTCTGCATTCATGGTGAATGTGTCTGTGTGGTGTACAGACATTACTCACCCTGCATTCATGGTGACAGTGTATGTGCAGAGTACAGACATTACTCACTCTGCATTCATGGTGACTGCGTCTGTGTGGTGTACAGACATTGCTCACCCTGCATTCGTGGTGACTTTGTCTGTTTGAAGTACAGACATTACTCACCATGCATTCATGGTGACTGTGTCTGTGTGGTGTACAGACATTACTCACCCTGCATTTGTGGTGACTGTGTCTGTGTGGTGTACAGACATTACTCACCCTGCATTTGGGGTGACTGTGTGTGTGTGGTGTACAGACACTACTCACCCTGCATTCATGGTGACTGTGTCTGTGTGGTGTACAGATGCTACTCACCCTGCATTCGGGGTGACTGTTTCTGTGTGGTGTACAGACATTACTCACCCAGCATTCATGGTGACTGTGTCTGTGTGGTGTACAGACATTATTCACCCTGCATTCATGGTGACTGTCTCTGTGTGGTGTACAGATGCTACTCACCCTGCATTCGGGGTGACTGTGTCTATGTGGTGTACAGACACTACTCACCCTGCATTCATGTTGACTGTGTCTGTGTTGTGTACAGACATTATTCACCCTGCATTTATGGTGACTGTGTCTATGTGGTGTACAGACATTACTCACCATGCATTTGTGGTGACTGTGTCTATGTGGTGTACAGACATTACTCACCCTGCATTCATAGTGACTGTGTCTATGTGGTGTACAGACATTACTCACCCTGCATTCATGGTGACTGTGTCTATGTGGTGTACAGACATTACTCACCATGCATTCATGGTGACTGTGTCTATGTGGTGTACAGACATTACTCACCCTGCATTTGTGGTGACTGTGTCTATGTGGTGTACAGACATTACTCACCCTGCATTCATGGTGACTGTGTCTGTGTGGTGTACAGACATTACTCACCCTGCATTCATGGTGACTGTGTCTATGTGGTGTACAGAGATTATTCACACTGCATTCATGGTGACTGTGTCTATGTGGTGTGCAGAAATTACTCACTCAGCATTCATGGTGACTGTGTCTATGTGTTGTACAGACATTACTCACCTTGCATTTCTGGTGACTGTGTCTGTGTGGTGTACAGACATTACTCACCCTGCATTTGTGGTGACTGTGTCTGAGTGATGTACAGACATTACTCACCCTGCATTCATGGTTACTGTGTCTGTGTGGTGTACAGATATTACTCAACCTGCATTCATGGTGACTCTGTCTATGTGGTGTAAAGACACTACTCACCCTGCATTCATGGTGACTGTGTCTATGTGGTGTACAGACATTACTCACCCTGCATTTCTGGTGACTGTGTCTGTGTGGTGTACAGACATTACTCAACATGCATTCATGGCAACTGTGTCTGGGTGGAATACAGACATTACTCATCCTGCATTCGTAGTGACTGTGTCTATGTGGTGTACAGACATTTCTCACCCTGAATTCGTGGTGACTGTGTCTGTGTAAAGTACAGACATTGTTCACCCTGCATTCATGGTGACTTTGTCTGTGTGGTGTACAGACATTACTCACCCTGCATTCATGGTGACTGTGTCTGTGTGGTGTACAGACATTACTCACCCTGCATTTGTGGTGACTGTGTCTATGTGGTGTACAGACATTACTCACCCTGCATTTGTGGTGACTGTGTCTGTGTGGTGTACAGACATGACTCACCCTGCATTTGTGGTGACTGTGTCTATGTGGTGTACAGACATTACTCACCCTGCATTTGTGGTGACTGTGTCTATGTGGTGTACAGACATTACTCACCCTGCATTCATGGTGACTGTGTCTATGTGGTGTACAGACATTACTCACCCTGCATTTGTGGTGACTGTGTCTATGTGGTGTACAGACATTACTCACCCTGCATTCATGGTGACTGTGTCTGTGTGGTGTACAGACATTACTCACCATGCATTCATGGTGACTGTGTCTGTGTGGAGTACAGACATTACTCACAATGCATTTGTGGTGACTGTGTCTGTGTGGTGTACAGATATTACTCACCCTGCATTTGGGGTGACTGTGTCTGTGTGGTGTACAGACATTACTCACCCTGCATTCATGGTGACTCTGTCTGTGGTGTACAGACATTACTCACCCTGCATTCATGGTGACTGTGTCTGTGTGGTGTACAGACATTACTCACCCTTCATTCGTGATGACTGTGTCTATGTGATGTACAGACTTTGCTCACCATGCATTTGTGGTGACTATGTCTATGAGGTGTACAGACATTCCTCACCCTGCATTCGTGGTGACTGTGTCTATGTGATGTACAGACATTGCTCATCATGCATTCATGGTGACTGTGTCTATGAGGTGTACAGACTTTACTCACCATGCATTTGTGGTGACTCTGTCTATGTGTTGTACAGACATTACTCACTCTGCATTCATGGTGAATGTGTCTGTGTGGTGTACACACATTACTCACCCTGCATGTGTGTTGACTGTGTCTTTGTAATGTTCAGACATTACACACCCTGCATTTATGGTGACTGTGTCTATGTGGTGTACAGACATTACTCACCATGCATTCATGGTGAATGTGTTTGTGTGCTGTACAGAGATTACGCACCCTGCATTCATGGTGACTGTGTCTATGTGGTGTACAGACATTACTCACAGTGCATTTGTGGTGACTGTGTCTATGTGGTGTACAGACATTACTCACCCTGCATTTGTGGTGACTGTGTCTATGTGATGTATAGACATTACTCATCCTGCATTTGTGGTGACTGTGTCTATGTGTTGTGCAGACATTACTCACCCTGCATTCATGGTGAATGTGTCTGTGTGTTGTACAGACATTACTCACCATGCATTCGTGGTGACTGTGTCTATGTGGTGTACAAACATTACTCACCCTGCATTTGAGGTGACTGGGTCTATGTGGTGTACAGACATTACTCACCATGCATTTGAGGTGACTGGGTCTATGTGGTGTACAGACATTACTCACAGTGCATCCGTGCTGACTGTGTCTATGTGATGTACAGACATTACTCACCCTGCATTCATAGTGACTGTCTGTGTAGCATACAGACCTTATTCACTATGCATTTGTGGTGACTGTGTGGTGTACAGACATTACTCACCCTGCATTTGTGGTGACTATGTCTATATGGTGTACAGACATTACTCTCTGCATTCGTAGTGACTGTGTCTGTCTGGTGTACAGACATTACTCACCATGCATTCGTGGTAACTGTGTCTATGTGATGTACAGACATTACTCACTCTGCATTTGTGGTGACTGTGTCTGTGTGGTGTACAGACATTACTCACTCTGCATTCATGGTGACTATGTCTATGTGAAGTACAGACATTACTCACCCTGCATTTGTGGTGACTGTGTCTGTGTGGTGTACAGACATTACTCACCCTGCATTCATGGTGACTTTTTCTGTGTGGTGTACAGACATTACTCACCCTGCATTCATGGTGATTGTGTCTGTGTGGTGTACAGACATTACTCAGCATGCATTCATGGTGACTGTGTCTATGTGGTGTACAGACATTACTCACCATGCATTCATGGTGACTGTGTCTATGTGGTGTACAGACATTACTCACCATGCATTTGTGGTGACTGTGTCTGTGTAGTGTACAGACATTACTCACCATGCATTTGTGGTGACTGTGTCTATGTGGTGTACAGACATTATTCACCCTGCATTCATTGTGACTGTGTCTATGTGGTGTACAGACATTACTCACCTAGCATTTGTGATGAATGTGTCTGTGTGGTGTACAGACATTTACTGACCATGCATTTGTGATGATTGTGTCTCTGTGGTGTACAGACATTATTCTCCCTGCATTTATGTTGACTGTGTCTGTGTGGTGTGCAGACATTACTAAACCTGCATTCATGGTGACTGTGTCTGTCTGGTGTACAGACATTACTCACCATGCATTCGTGGTGACTCTGTCTATGTGTTGTACAGACATTACTCACCCTGCATTTGTGGTGACTGTGTCTGTGTGTTGTACAGACATTACTCACCATGCATTCATGGTGACTGTGCCTGTGTGATGTACAGACATTACTCACCCTGCATTCGTGGTGACTGTGTCTGAGTGGAGTACACACATTACTCACAATGCATTTGTGGTGACTGTGTCTGATTCATGTACAGACATTCCTCACCCTGCATTCGGGGTGACTGTGTCTGTGTGGTGTACAGACACTACTCACCCTGCATTCATGTTGACTGTGTCTGTGTGGTGTACAGATATTACTCATCCTGCATTCGGGGTGACTGTGTCTGTGTGGTGTACAAACATTGGTCACCCTGCATTCATGTTGACTGTGTCTGTGTGGTGTACAGACATTATTCACCCTGCATTTATGGTGACTGTCTCTGTGTCATGTACAAACATTACTCATCCTTCATTCATGGTGACTGTGTCTATGTGATGTGCAGACATTGCTCATCATGCATTCATGGTGACTGTGTCTATGAGGTATACAGACTTTACTCACCATGCATTCGTGGTGACTGTGTCTATGTGCTGTACAGACATTACTCACCCTGCATTTGTGGTGACTGTGTCTATGTGGTATACAGACATTGCTCACCATGCATGCATGGTGACTATGTCTGTGTGGTGTACAGATGTGACTCACCCTACATTCATGGTGATTGTGTCTGTGTGGTGTACAGACATTACTCACCATGCATTTGGGGTGACTGTGTCTGTGTGGTGTACAGACATTACTCACCCTGCATTCATGGTGACTGTGTCTGTGTGGTGTACAGACATTACTCATCATGCATTCATGGTGACTGTGTCTGTGTGGTGTACAGACATTACTCACCCTGCATTTGTGGTGACTGTGTCTATTTGTTGTGTAGACATTACTCCCCCTGTATTCAGGGTGACTGTGTCTATGTGGTGTACAGACATTACTCACCCTACATTCATGGTGACTGTGTCTGTGTGGTGTACAGACATTACTCACCATGCATTTGTGGTGACTGTGTCTATGTGGTGTACAGACATTACTCACCCTGCATTCATGGTGACTGTGTCTGTGTGGTGTACAGACATTACTCACCCTGCATTCATGTTGACTGTGTCTGTGTGGTGTACAGACATTACTCACCCTGCATTTATGGTGACTGTGTCTATGTGGTGTACAGACATTACTCACCATGCATTCATGGTGAATGTGTTTGTGTGTTGTACAGACATTACGCACCATGCATTCATGGGGACTTTGTCTATGTAGTGTAAAGACATTATTCACCATGCATTCCTGGTGACTGTGTCTAAGTGGTATACAGACATTACGCACCCTGCATTCATGGTGACTGTGTCTATGTGGTGTACAGACATTACTCACAGTGCATTTGTGGTGACTGTGTCTATGTGGTGTACAGACATTACTCACCCTGCATTTGTGGTGACTGTGTCTATGTGATGTATAGACATTACTCATCCTGCATTTGTGGTGACTGTGTTCATGTGGTGACCAGATATTGCTCACCCTGCATTCATGGTGAATGTGTCTGTGTGTTGTACAGACATTACTCACCATGCATTTGTGGTGACTGTGTCTATGTGGTGTACAGACATTACTCACCCTGCATTCATGGTGACTGTGTCTTTGTGGTGTACAGACATTACTCACCATGCATTCAAGGTGACTTGGACTATGTGGTGTACAGACATTACTCACAGTGCATCCGTGCTGACTGTGTCTATGTGATGTACAGACATTACTCACCCTGCATTGGGGTGACTGTCTGTGTAGCATACAGACCTTATTCACTATGCATTTGTGGTGACTGTGTGGTGTACAGACATTACTCACCCTGCATTTGTGGTGACTATGTCTATATGGTGTACAGACATTACTCTCTGCATTCATAGTGACTGTGTCTGTCTGGTGTACAGACATTACTCTCTGCATTCGTAGTGACTGTGTCTGTCTGGTGTACAGACATTACTCACTCTGCATTTGTGGTGACTGTGTCTGTGTGGTGTACAGACATTACCCAGCATTCGTGGTGAATATGTCTATGTGAAGTACAGACATTACTCACCCTGCATTTGTGGTGACTGTGTCTGTGTGGTGTACATACATTACTCACCCTGCATTTGTGGTGACTGTGTCTGTGTGGTGTACATACATTACTCACCCTGCATTCATGGTGACTTTTTCTGTGTGGTGTACAGACATTACTCAACCTGCATTCATGGTGACTGTGTCTGTGTGGTGTACAGACATTACTCACCATGCATTCATGGTGACTTTGTCTGTGTGGTGTACAGACATTACTCACCCTGCATTCATGGTGACTTTGTCTATGTGGTGTACAGACATTACTCAACATACATTCATGGTAAGTGTGAATGTGTGCTGTACAGACATTACAAACCCTGCATTCATGGTGACTGTGTCTATGTGGTGTACAGACATTACTCACCCTGCATTCAGGGTGATTCTGTCTATGTGGTGTACAGATATTACTCACCCTGCATTTGTGGTGACTGTGTCTGTGTGGTGTACAAACATTACTCACCCTGCATTCATGGTGACTTTTTCTGTGTGGTGTACAGACATTACTCAACCTGCATTCATGGTGACTGTGTCTGTGTGGTGTACAGACATTACTCACCATGCAGTTGTAGTCACTGTGTCTTTATGGTGTACAGACATTACTCACCATGCATTCATGGTGGCTGTGTCTATGTGGTGTACAGACATTGCTCAACATTCATTTGTGGTATCTGTGTCTGTGTAGTGTCCAGACATTACTCACCATGCATTTGTGGTGACTGTGTCTATGTGGTGTACAGACATTATTCACCCTGCATTCATTGTGACTGTGTCTATGTGGTGTACAGACATTATTCACCCTGCATTCATTGTGACTGTGTCTATGTGGTGTACAGACATTACGCACCTAGCATTTGTGATGAATGTGTCTGTGTGGTGTACAGACATTTACTGACCATGCATTTGTGATGATTGTGTCTCTGTGGTGTACAGACATTATTCTCCTTGAATTCATGGTGACTGTATCTGTGTGGTGTACAGAAATTAATTTCCTTGCATTTGTGGTAACGGTGTCTATGTGGTGTACAGACATTACTAAACCTGCATTCATAGTGACTGTGTCTGTCTGGTGTACAGACATTACTCACCATGCATTCGTGGTGACTCTGTCTATGTGTTGTACAGACATTACTCACCCTGCATTTGTGGTGACTGTGTCTGTGTGTTGTACAGACATTACTCACCATGCATGCCTGGTGACTGCATCTGTGTGGTGTACAGACATTGCTCACCCTGCATTCGTGGTGACTTTGTCTGTTTGAAGTACAGACATTACTCACCATGCATTCGTGGTGACTGTGTCTGTGTGGTGTACAGACATTACTCACCCTGCATTTGGGGTGACTGTGTGTGTGTGGTGTACAGACACTACTCACCCTGCATTCATGGTGACTGTGTCTGTCTGATGTACAGACATTACTTACCCTGCATTCATGGTGACTGTGTCTGTGTGGTGTATAGTCATTACTCACCCTGCATTTGTGGTGACTGTGTCTATGTGATGTATAGACATTACTCATCCTGCATTTGTGGTGACTGTGTTCATGTGGTGACCAGATATTGCTCACCCTGCATTCATGGTGAATGTGTCTGTGTGTTGTACAGACATGACTCAGCATGCATTTATGGTAATTGTGTCTATGTGGTGTACAGACATTACTCACCCTGTGTTTGAGGTGACTCGTTCTATGTGGTGTGCAGGCATTACTCACCATGCATTCAAGGTGACTTGGTCTATGTGGTGTACAGACATTACTCACAGTGCATCCGTGCTGACTGTGTCTATGTGATGTACAGACATTACTCACCCTGCATTGGGGTGACTGTCTGTGTAGCATACAGACCTTACTCACCATGCATTTGTGGTGACTGTGTGCTGTACAGACATTACTCATCCTGCATTTGTGGTGACTATGTCTATCTGGTGTACAGACATTACTCTCTGCATTCGTAGTGACTGTGTCTGTCTGGTGTACAGACATTACTCACCATGCATTCGTGGTAACTGTGTCTATGTGATGTACAGACATTACTCACTCTGCATTTGTGGTGACTGTGTCTGTGTGGTGTACAGACATTACCCTGCATTCGTGGTGAATATCTCTGTGTGAAGTACAGACATAACTCACCCTGTATTTGTGGTGACTTTGTCTGTGTGGTGTACAGACATTATTCACTCTGCATTCGGGGTGACTGTGTCTGCATGGTGTACAGATATTACTTACCCTGAATTTGTGGTGACTGTGTCTGTGTCGTGTACAAACATTATTCACCCTGCATTCATGGTGACTTTTTCTGTGTGGTGTACAGACATTACTCAAGCTGCATTCATTCTGACTGCGTCTGTGTCGTGTACAGACGTTACTCACCATGCAGGTGTAGTCACTGTGTCTTTATGGTGTACAGACATTACTCACCATGCATTCATGGTGGTTGTGTCTATGTGGTGTACAGACATTGCTCACCATGCATTTATGGTGACAGTGTCTATGTGGTGTACAGACATTACTCACCCTGCATTCATGGAGATTGTTTCTATATAGTGTACAGACAGTACTCACCATGCATACACAGTGACTATGTCTGTGTGGTATACAGACATTACTCACCCTGCATTCATGGTGACTGTGTCTATGTGGTGTACAGACATTACTTACAGTGCATTTGGGGAGATTGTGTCTTGTGATGTACAGACATTACTCACCCTGCATTGGGGTGACTGTGTCTGTCTGGTGCACAGACATTACCCACCCTGCTTTTGTGGTGACTGTGTCAATGTGTTTTAGAGACATTGCTCACCATGTATTTGTGGTGACTGTCTCTATGTGGTGTACAGGCATTACTCTCTCTGCATCGTGTTGACTGTGTCTGTGTGGTGTACAAACATTACTCACCATGCATTCATGGTGACTATGTGTGGTGTACAGACATTGCACTCAATGCATTCGTGGTGACTGTGTCTATGAGGTGTACAGGATTTACTCACTCTTCATTCATGGTGACTGTGCCTGTGTGGTGTACAGGTGTTACAATGCATTTGTGGTGCATTTGGGGTGATTGTGTCTTGTGATGTACAGACATCACATACCCTGCATTGGGGTGACTGTGTCTGTATGGTGCACAGACATTACTCACCCTGCTTTTGTGGTGACTGTGTCAATGTGTTTTAGAGACATTGCTCACCATGTATTTGTGGTGACTGTCTCTATGTGGTGTACAGGCATTACTCTCTCTGCATCTTGGTGACTGTGTCTATGTGGTGTACAGACATTACTCACCTCGCATTCATGGTGTCTGTGTCTGTGTGGTGTACAGACGCTACTCACCCTGCATTCAGGAGATCTGTGTCTATGTGGTGTACAGACATTACTCACCCTGCATTTTTGGTGACTTTTTCTGTGTGGTGTACAGACATTACTCACACCTGCATTTGTGGTGACTGTGTCTGTGTAGTGTACAGTCATTACTCACCATACATTTGTAGTCACTGTGTTCATGTGGTGTACAGACATTGTTCACCAGGCATTCATGGTGACTGTGTCTGTGTAGTCTACAGACATTACTCACCATGCATTTGTGGTGACTCTGTCTGTGTGTTGTACAGACGTTACTCACCCTGCATTCATGGTGACCATGTCTATATGGGAACAGACATTATGCACCCTGCATTCATGGAGACTGTGTCTCTGTGGAGTACAGACATTCCTCACCCTTACATTCATGGTGTCTGTGTCTGTGTGGTGTACAAACATTACTCACTCTGTATTCATGGTGACTGTGTCTCACTGGTGTACAGACATTACTCACCCTGCATTCATGGTGACAGTGTCTGACTGGTGAACAGACATTACTCACCCCTGCATTCATGGTGACCATGTCTGGGTGGTGTACAGACATTACTCACCCTGCATTCATGGTGACTGTGTCTGTTTGGAGTACAGACATTACTCAACAGGAATTTGTAGTGACTGTGTCTATGTGATGTATAGACATTATTCATCCTGCATTTGTGGTGACTGTGTTCATGTGGTGACCAGATATTGCTCACCCTGGGGCGTGGCCAAGGATGAACACAGGATAGCAGCAGATTTCTTCAGCTCCACCAATTTCATTACACTGATAGGAATTAATTACTTAAAAAATTAATTTTTGAAGTAATTTCTTTCTAAATATGTTTGTTTTATATAGTTCTTGAACTATATCTAAAAAAGAAAGGAAATTTTAACAATATTCCTGTCAGAAATCACTTTGGAAATTTTCCTTTCAGTTTATCAGTCTGAAATGAGTTCCAGTAAGACAAATTCTCAAGACTCCAGCATCAAGAAAGAACTTCAGTCTCTGATAACTATAATCCAGCAACTTACTGCTAAGATGGATAAAATGGATACTAAAATTGATACCTTCATATAAAAAACTACAAAACAAATAAATAGACTTGTTACATATAGACCTGCAACAACAGAAGATCCAGATGACAGGCATAGAAGAAGCTGTGAATGACGTGGAAAATAGAATCCAAGAAGAGGAAATCAACATTGAGTTTCTGCTGAAACAAAATACACATTTACAAACAAAGCTGGATGACCTGGAAAATAGATCTAGGTGCAATAACATTAGGATTTTTGGACTGCCAGAAAATATTGAAGGTAACAATATTACTTCTTTTTTAACAACATGGCTCCCTAAAACTTTAGACTTACCAGAATCATTCTCTTTTGGTATCAAAAGAGCACATAGATCTATAGCTAATACTAACTCTAACAAAAACTATCCTAGATCAGTTATAGTTAGATTTCTATCATCTTTGATAAAGAGA
The DNA here is from genome assembly GCF_019279795.1 of Protopterus annectens. Lineage (NCBI taxonomy): Eukaryota > Metazoa > Chordata > Ceratodontiformes > Protopteridae > Protopterus > Protopterus annectens. The sequence continues at coordinate 11,382 of NW_025048971.1, read as the reverse complement.
TGGTTCTTAAATCTGCTTGGGCTAAAGCTCCTGTTAAGATTAATGAGACAACTGTGCATTTTGACAATGACTATTCTTCCTTGGTAATAGCTAAAAGAAAAGTTTTTCTGCCACTAATAAGGGAGCTTAAAAAAGCACAGTTTAAAACATACCTTCTGTTTCCTGCCAAGCTAAAAATCTTCCTTCCTGATGATCCTAAAATTTTTGATGACTTAGACTCTGCTTTACTGTTTATCAAAAAAATAAGATTTTGGATAAAATAGAAGAAATGGAATGGGCTAGTCCTTCATTAAAGAAACTGGCAACTGAAACTTCGTGGCAGACTTCAGAGAAGAAGAAGAGACTAAAAAACAAATTATTTGTTCTATGTTTTTTTTTCTTTTTTTCTCATCAATTTACTACATAATTAATCTTATTAAATATAGTTCCTGCATTTCCAGAAAGCCACAAATATTCTGAAAAAGATTTAATCAAAGTTATTCTCTGTGTGCAAAGAAATGTTTTGTTTCATAACCAGTCAAAATATCTGAAGAACTAATAACAAGCTATTATTCAATTTGTTTCTCTTTCTGAAAAAGAGAAGTAAGGTCAGTAATTTGATACATTTTTTCTTTTTTTTCTCCTTTTCTTCTTTTCTTTGTTTAAACAATGACATTCTATTTAGATTATGTAGTGGGTAAAGGGTGGGGGAGGGCAGGGAGAGAAGAGTAATGAAAATATGATAAATGGAATAATAACATATTTATTCCTTGTAAAAAGTTTATATGCTCTTCAAATGCTATTCCTAATTATACTTTCTTGATTATACTGCTTATGCTTGTTTGTAAATAATCTGCCATGCTTTAACTAATAATAATTAGAACTAAATAATAGTAAATAATATGTTTTATTTTTAACTCTATTAATATAAACAGTAAGTAATATTCCATTGTATATACTTCTTATAGCTTTCTCTTACATTTTTTTTATTTCTGCTTTACACTCTTATTTTTTACTCTCTTTTTCTTTTCTTTATTCTTTCTCTTTATTTTTTTTCATATTAATATATAGAAATGCTTTTGATCATATAGACACAGTAAATAATAAGATTTGCATAAAAATTGAGTTGGGACAAAAATATTGAGTTGTATTACTTATTAATAACTTTGAACTTAATTTCACTTACATAGAGGCTGTAATAACCTGTAAAATACATTGTGAAGGTTTTGTCATGTTTAGATGCATTTACAGTGCTAAATGAATGTTTGTCACTAGTTTTTAACAAGTTTCCCGCCAAAATGTTAAGGGAGACAATCTGGGATGTGGGCTACCTCATGAACAGTGTCCTCGAGTTGTTTTAAAAGCTTAAACTCTCAGAATTCTCACAGAGAAGCTGAAAGCAGTCAATTTGACCTTTGACCCAGATATCACACTGACCCATCGCAGATTCAGGAAGAACACTCTACCAGGAAGTAGAACTGATGCAAATGAGACTATGTGAAGGAAAATGAATTCTTTAACATTTTAATGTGAGTTATTTTATATAATTACTTAAATATCTATGCTATAATTCATAAAATATGTCAGTTATAATGATTTTAAATAATGTAGTTTCTTGTAGTAAGTAAATGTCTTATTTTAGAAGGCATAGAAAATGAAACATTTATTCAAGTGTTTTTGAAAATCTACTTGACTGCAGCATGCTAATCTGTGTTAAAAACTTATGTTCCAAACATATACATTACTATAACTCATTTAATTCATCTGATTGACAAGTATAAATAACTTTATAACTCTATTCTGGAAGAAATTGTCATGTGATATATTTTAAAGCAGTAGTATAGACATACAAGATACAGATGGCTTTTTTTACAATAATGCAAGTGTTTCTGAGAATTTGCATAACTATGCAGTATGATTTATAACAATTTCTATAAATATAATATTTTATTCTATTGACAATAATGAGTATGAGTAAAATGCTCATATACAAGCAATTCAAGGTTTTTTGGAAGCTGTTGACTGCATTTACATGACAGAAAATAGATGCATCTTAATATATGTAATGTCTGAACTATATTAGCCAAAGTTTTTGATTTAAATGAATGTTAGAACTTATTTTACATACTTTGAAGAAATTAATATGTAAATATGCCTTCCTCTTTTTTCTCTCTCTCTCTCTTTCTTTCCTCTCCCTATTTCACGTCTTTTATTTCTCTCTCTCCTCTTGGTTCCTAATATCAAGATTATTTGAATGCTATTTGAATACAAGTGTATTATATTACATAGATGTATATAGTAGTATGAATAGTTTAAAAAAATGTTTATTTTAGTTTATATGATGCTGTTTTATCAAATGTGTAGTCTTGTCTTGCTAGATAATTGAATTGAAAGTTGTTCATTTAAGTTAAATATAACCAGTATTAAATTGATAAGGTGGTAGCTGAGGTACTGCTGCCTAGGGTAGGGGGTTAACTTGAGTGGTAAATACTACTCTAAGTTGGAGTTTTTAACTCCAGGCTGGATGCAAGGTTTAATCCTTACATTATTTTCACTTGTTCATTGTTATATGTATATAGTTTTGACATCCACAATATATTTTGTACACTCATTGTCACTACAAACAAAATTGAATCCTATACAAAATCCCATAAGAGATTCAATAAATACAGCTATATTTAAAGGTACACCTAAAGGAGGAGATGTAACATTACTTATGTTGTTATTTGTTATTTTGATCATAAGATTCTTAAGTTTTAAAATGCCAAATGACATCTTTAAAAGGAATTTCTTTAAACATTAATGGATTGAATAATCCGTAAACGGGCAAGCCTAATAAGATACATTAATTTACATAAGGCCAACTTAGTCTTCCTGCAAGAAACCCATCTCTTGAAAAAGATATTGATAAACTAGCCACAAACAAATATACAGTATTGGTTAGTTCAGAGCACACTCAGAAAAAAAGAGGAGTGGCTATTTTATGGAATAAAAGTATGCCCATTCCTAAAACCATTAAGTCTTATCAGGATGACAAAGGAATGTTTTGTATGGTTACAATACAAATTAATGGGAAGACTTACACTTTAATTAATGTATATTGGATACCTGGAATTGGTATTAATACAGTGAAACATCAACTTGATAAGATCATATCATTCTCTATAGGAGATATTATTTTAGCTGGTGACTTTAATTGTATACTACATGAAAGTGATACTACCACTATAGGAAAAAGAAGAATTACATCTAATGCAAAACATTTAAATTATTTTGCTAATTCTTATCATTTGAATGATATTAATAATCAGATAGATTCAAAATCATTACCATACACCTTTTTTTCTAACAGATACAAACTTATTCAAAAATAGATAGGGTCTTTATTTCTAACCAGATGGTAACAGATTTAATTAATTCCAAAATCATTTCATGTCCTATATCTGATCATAATTCAATTGTTTTTGAATTCATGATAAAAATACTCATAATGTTCAGATCAAAAGGATACCAGCATACTTAACTCAACTAAAAGACTATAAAGAATATATACTTTCAGAAGTAAAACATTTTTTAGACATAAATAATACTCCTGAAGTCTCCATTGTTTATGTTTGGGATGCCTTAAAATCATATCTATATGGACAAAGTATCAGATGGTATTATAATAATAAAAGGAAATCTTGGAATAAGGAATTGTTAGATATTCAAAGTAAATTAGACTCTTATAAACATAATAATAAAGAAAATATTATGGACAAAAAAGTTATTGAAGAAATAAACAAACTAAATGAGAAATACAAAGAAATTTTAACTCATAAAGTTAAAATAACTTTAGAGAATACAAGTTTTGTCTTATTCAATAAGCCCAAATACTTACATAGACTTAAAAATAAAACAAAAAGGTTGAATAAACAAAACCATATCAAAGAAATCTTTTCTCTAAGGAAAAAGAAGAATGTTTCTAGTATACCAGAAATACTAGATGAATTTAGAAATCACTTTCACAAAATTAACCATAATAACATTAACATGGAACCTAAAGATAAAATAAAGGAGTTTATAACCACAAACATGAATAAAAAGCTTAATAAACAACAGATTAAACTCTTGGACAAAAGTATTTCATATACAGAGGTTATTACACAAATAAATAAGCTTAAATCAAACAAAGCACCGGGTAATGATGGTATTATACCAGAGATATATAAAATCCTTTCTAAAAGTACATATTCATTAATACATAAGGTTTTTATTTTGGCCCAAACTGAGTTAACAATCCCCCCATCTTGGCAATATACATTTATTTCGCCAATTTTAAAACCTAATAAAGATCCAACTAGATGTACTTCATATCGGCCCATCTCATTACTTAATGTTGATTATAAAATGTTTATGAGTATTTTTGCTGATAGATTGAAGACAATCATCCCCGGCATTATAGATATAGATCAGACAGGCTTCATTGTAAATAGAAATACTTTTGATAATATAAGAAGAACTTTAACATTAATTAATTTTGCAAATAGGAAAAAGAAAGATTTAACACTTATTAGTCTTGATATAAGTTCAGCATTTGATTCAGTAAGTTGGGACTATCTATTTACCTTACTGAAGTGCACAAACTTATAAGATGCATTTGTAAATCTAATTGAGCATTTATACAAAGGAACATTGGCTTATATTAAGGTAGGAACATATGTTTCACAAAAATACCCATTTTTAAAGGTACAAAACAAGGATGTCCACTTTCTCCACTATTATTCACTTTAGTAATGGAGCCTTGGGCTAATTTGATCAGAAACAGTACTGACATAGAGGGTTTTGAAATAGATGAAAATACAACATCCAAAATTCAACTTTTTGCAGATGATGTTCTAATTACATCAGCAGGATCTAATTCTTCTATGCAGTCTCTATTTGATAAAATGATGAATTTTAAAAGTATTTCTGGTTTAATATTCAATGAAGAAAAACTAAAATACTACCTATATATACACGAAAAAATATTCTCATTAGTGATTTTACTAAATATGTACCCAATTCAGGTCAGATAACTTATTTAGGTATAATACTATCTAAAGATATTAAATCTATTATATATAATAATTATAATACCTGTTTTCTTAATATACAAAATTTTTTAATACCTGGAATAATATGTTTTTTACTATGGAGGAGAGACTTACAATTATTAAAATGATAATATTCCCCAAGATTTTATACTTAATACAATCAATAATACTTCCACCTACAAAAATAATTATCAAGAAACTGAATACACTAATGTTAAATTTCCTATGGGCACCTAATAGACCTAGGATTGCATTAAAGAAACATACTAATAGCTGGTCTCAAGGGGGTATTTCTTTTCCAGACTTTAATTTATATACTATCTCTTCTATTGTACAAGTTATTACTTTATTAATAGATCAGTCATATGTCGCAAAATGGAAAGATTATTGGGAGCTAATTAGTATGCACTTCATGAAAATCTCATTAACACATAAAAATATGATTGTAAATAACTCCATGTTATGGTTACTAAGGGAATTTTGTACTTCACCTATTACACCTAAACATATGGTTTGTTACCCATTAAATATTATTATTAGCTATCGTAACTTTATATTCATACACCCTAAGTATAGGGAATGGAATTTTATTATATTCCCTATAATGTATACTCAGGGTATGCTTTTGTCATCTACTTCTGAAGGAACTCATTTAGCTATAGATAATGATCTAAAGTACTGGTATCAGTTGATATCTGATAATAAAGTTAAAAATCTAGATTTCTTAAAACAAGAATTTGATCTAAGAGAAACTTGCTGGTTAGAGGTTCAGACCTTTAGACAACATCTCATTAATAAAATAGATCTAATGTCTATAACAGTTAAAGAATCTATTCCAACACTGATTGATTACTTGATATTAAATTTACAACATAAAGTTTCTGATAAAGGTAAACTTTCATACATACATAAAATTATCAGACAAGAAACTTTTTACAGTGTAGATACATACTGGAATTATTTCACTTCTATTAATGGGGACTCACCAAATCAACAAGATAAACAATATATATTGGAATCTGCCTATAGAACTATGCTTCCATTGTCTGGAGACTTTATACATGGAAATTTTTACATAGATCTTTTATACACCTTTGATGATGAATAAAATAAATAATAAAGATAATCTATGTAAGAGATGTAATGTAGAAATTAATGCTGACTGGGCTGATATGTTTTATGACTGTATAAAACTGAAAGAATACTGGAAGTCAATTAATGAATTTTTGCAGGCTCTTTTTACAGATAATTTCATTATTTCTAAATCTTATATTATTCAACACACCTGTACCTCAAAGTGTTAAAAGGTTAAGCTTCCCTTGTTATGGTCTATTCTAGCAGTGGCTGGAAAATAATAACCAGAAATTGGATTTCAGATACACCTCCTTCGTTCAATGAATTTAAAAATGTTATGAATATAGTGTGCCATATGGAAATAAACACAATTAGGTCAAGAACAACTAGAAAAACATCTTATTATATTGTATGGGATAATTTACAAAATTTGTTAAAAAATCCTAATTTCAATAGCATGGTATTTTAGTTTAATTAATTGATTTGATTGTAGTGGATGTCTTTGTAAATACTTTAGTTGTTTTGTTGAATGTTATAATCATATCTATTTTTAATTACTTGTATAAAATTGTTATGATATTTCTCTTGTATGTTAAAACAATAAACCTGTTTTGAAAAAAAAAAGATATTGCTCACCCTGCATTCATGGTGAATGTGTCTGTGTTTTGTACAGACATCATTCACCATGCATTCGTGGTGACTGTGTCTATGTGATGTACAGACATTACTCACCTTGCGGTCGAGGTGACTGGGTCTTTGTGGTGTACAGACATTAGTCACCATGCATTCAAGGTGACTTGGACTATGTGGTGTACAAACATTACTCACAGTGCATCCATGCTGACTGTGTCTATGTGATTTACAGACATTACTCACCCTGCATTGGGGTGACTGTCTGTATAGCATACAGACATTACTCACCATTCATTTGTGGTGATTGTGTGCTGTACAGACATTACTCATCCTGCATTTGTGGCGTCTATGTTTATCTCGTGTATAGACTTTAACCTCTACATTCATAGTGACTGTGTCTGTCTGGTGTATAGACATTACTCACCATGCATTTGTGGTAACTGTGTCTGTGTGATGTACAGACATTACTCACTTTGCATTTGTGGTGACTGTATCTGTGTGGTGTACAGATATTACCCTGCATCCGTGGTGAATATGTCTGTGTGAACTACAAACATTACTCATCCTGCATTTGTGGTGACTGTGTCTGTGTGGTGTACAGACATTACTCACCCTGAATTCAGGGTGACTCTGTCTGCATGGTGTACAGATATTACTCACCCTGCATTTGTGCTGACTGTGTCTGTGTCGTGTACAAACATTACTCACCCAGCATTCATGGTGACTTTTCTGTGTGGTGTACAGACATAACTCAACCTGCATTCGTGCTGACTGTCTCTGTGTGGTGTACAGGCATTACTCACCATGCAGTTGAAAGTCACTGTGTCTTTGTGGTGTACAGACATTACTCACCATGCATTCATGGTGGCTGTGTCTATGTGGTGTACAGACATTGCTCAACATTCATTCGTGGTATCTGTGTCTGTGTGGTGTACAGACATTACTCACCATGCCTCCGTGGTGACTGTGTCTATGTGGTGTACAGATATTATTCACCCTGAATTCATTGTGACTGTGTCTATGTGGTGTATAGACATTACTCACCCTGCATTCATGGTGACTGTGTCTTTGTGGTGTACAGACATTACTCACCCTGCATTTGAGATGAATGTGTCTGTGTGGTGTACAGACATTTACTGACCATGCATTTGTGGTGATTGTGTCTCTGTGGTGTACAGACATTATTCTCCCTGAATTCATGGTGACTGTGTCTGTGCGGTGTACAGAAATTACTGTCCTTGCATTTGTGGTGACAGTGTCTATGTGGTGTACAGACATTACTAAACCTGCATTCATAGTGACTGTGTCTGTCTGGTGTACAGACATTACTCACCATGCATTCGTGGTGACTCTGTCTATGTGTTGTACAGACATTACTCACCCTGCATTTGTGATGACTGTGTCTGTGTGTTGTACAGATATTGCTCACCATGCATGCCTAGTGACTGCGTTTGTGTGGTGTACAGCCATCGCTCACCCTGCATTCATGGTGACTGTGTCTGTGTGAAGTACAGACATTACTCACCATGCATTCGTGGTGACTGTGTCTGTGTGGTGTACAGACAAGACTCACCCTGCATTTGTGGTGACTGTTTCTGTGTCTTCTACAAACATTACTCACCCTGCATTCATGGTGACTGTGTCTATCTGATGTACAGACATTACTTACCCTGCATTCATGGTGACTGTGTCTGTATGGTGCACAGACATTACTCACCCTGCTTTTGTGGTGACTATGTCAATGTGTTTTAGAGACATTGCTCACCATGTATTTGTGGTGACTGTCTCTATGTGGTGTACAGGCATTACTCTCTCTGCATCATGGTGACTGTGTCTATGTGGTGTACAGACATTACTCACCTTGCATTCATGGTGACTGTGTCTGTGTGGTGTACAGATGCTACTCACCCTGCATTCGGGGTGACTGTGTCTATGTGGTGTACAGACACTACTCACCCTGCATTTTTGGTGACTTTTTCTGTGTGGTGTACAGACATTACTCACACCTGCATTTGTGGTGACTGTGTCTGTGTGGTGTACAGTCATTACTCACCATGCATTTGTAGTCACTGTGTCCATGTGGTGTACAGATATTGTTCACCAGGCATTCATGGTGACTGTGTCTGTGTGGTATACAGACATTACTCACCATGCATTTGTGGTGACTCTGTCTGTGTGTTGTGCAGGCGTTACTCATCCTGCATTCATGGTGACCATGTGTATATGGGTACAGACATTATGCACCCTTCATTCATGGTGACTGTGTCTCTGTGGAGTACAAACATTACTCACCCCTACATTCATGGTGTCTGTGTCAGTGAGGTGTACAAACATTACTCACTCTGTATTCACAGTGACTGTGTCTCACTGGTGTACAGACATTACTCACCCTGCATTCATGGTGACTGTGCCTGCCTGGTGAACAGACATTACTCACCCCTGCATTCATGGTGACCATGTCTGGGTGGTGTACAGACATTACTCACCCTGCATTCATGGTGACTGTGTCTGTTTGGAGTACAGACATTACTCAACAGGCATTTGTACTGACTGTGTCTATGTGATGTATAGACATTATTCATCCTGCATTTGTGGTGACTGTGTTCATGTGGTGACCAGATATTGCTCACCCTGCATTCATGGTGAATGTGTCTGTGTGTTATACAGACATCACTCACCATGCATTCGTGGTGACTGTGTCTATGTGGTGTACAGACATTACTCACCCTGCGGTCGAGGTGACTGGGTCTTTGTGGTGTACAGACATTACTCACCATGCATTCAAGGTGACTTGGACTATGTGGTGTACAGACATTACTCACAGTGCATCCGTGCTGACTGTGTCTATGTGATGTACAGACATTACTCACCCTGCATTGGGGTGACTGTCTGAATAGCATACAGACCTTACTCACCATGCATTTGTGGTGACTGTGTGCTGTACAGACATTACTCATCCTGCATTTGTGGCGACTATGTCTATCTGGTGTACAGACATTACTCTCTGCATTCGTAGTGACTGTATCTGTCTGGTGTACAGACATTACTCACCATGCATTTGTGGTAACTGTGTCCATGTGATGTACAGACATTACTCACTCTGCATTTGTGGTGACTGTGTCTGTGTGGTGTACAGATATTACCCTGCATTTGTGGTGACTATGTCTGTGTGAAGTACAAACATTACTCACCCTGCATTTGTGGTGACTGTGTCTGTGTGGTGTACAGACATTACTCACCCTGAATCAGGGGTGACTCTGTCTGCATGGTGTACAGATATTACTCACCCTGCATTTGTGCTGACTGTGTCTGTGTCATGTACAAACATTACTCACCCTGCATTCATGGTGACTTTTTCTGTGTGGTGTACAGACATTACTCAACCTGCATTCATGGTGACTGTGTCTGTGTGGTGTACAGACATTACTCACCATGCAGTTGAAAGTCACTGTGTCTTTGTGGTGTACAGACATTACTCACCATGCATTCATGGTGGCTGTGTCTATGTGGTGTACAGACATTGCTCAACATTCATTCGTGGTATCTGTGTCTGTGTGGTGTACAGACATTACTCACCATGCCTCCGTGGTGACTGTGTCTATGTGGTGTACAGATATTATTCACCCTGAATTCATTGTGACTGTGTCTATGTGGTGTATAGACATTACTCACCCTGCATTCATGGTGACTGTGTCTTTGTGGTGTACAGACATTACTCACCCTGCATTTGAGATGAATGTGTCTGTGTGGTGTACAGACATTTACTGACCATGCATTTGTGATGATTGTGTCTCTGTGGTGTACAGACATTATTCTCCTTGAATTCATGGTGACTGTATCTGTGTGGTGTACAGAAATTAATTTCCTTGCATTTGTGGTAACGGTGTCTATGTGGTGTACAGACATTACTAAACCTGCATTCATAGTGACTGTGTCTGTCTGGTGTACAGACATTACTCACCATGCATTTGTGGTGACTCTGTCTATGTGTTGTACAGACATTACTCACCCTGCATTTGTGATGACTGTGTCTGTGTGTTGTACAGATATTGCTCACCATGCATGCCTAGTGACTGCATCTGTGTCGTATACAGCCATTGCTCACCCTGCATTCATAGTGACTGTGTCTGTGTGAAGTACAGACATTACTCACCATGCATTCATGGTGACTGTGTCTGAGTGGTGTACAGACATTACTCACCCTGCATTTTGGGTGACTGTGTGTGTGTGGTGTACAGACAAGACTCACCCTGCATTTGTGGTGACTGTGTCTATCTGATGTACAGACATTACTTACCCTGCATTCATGGTGACTGTGTCTGTGTGGTGTATAGTCATTACTCATCCTGCATTTGTGGTGACTGTGTTCATGTGGTGACCAGATATTGCTCACCCTGCATTCATGGTGAATGTGTCTGTGTGTGGTACAGACATCACTCACCATGCATTTATGGTGATTGTGTCTATGTGGTGTACAGACATTACTCACCCTGCATTCAAGGGGATTGGGTCTATGTGGTGTACAGACATTACTCACCATGCATTCAAGGTGACTTGGTCTTGGGGGGTTTTTTTCCCTGTTCTTTTTTGGGGTTTTTTAAATTTCCTTTTAAAAATTTTT
>NW_025048970.1:0-44357 GCF_019279795.1 Protopterus annectens | reverse complement strand
TGGGGGAGTTACCAGCTCTGACGCACAACCTTCAACGAAGGTACGCCCATTCACGCATGTCTCCACACAGAAGACGCTCTAGCTGAGAATCGAACCGGACAGCATCTTACTGTGAGGCGATAACGCTACCGCAGCACCACCACCACCGCGGGTTAGTATGCACACATTAGTGTTTATGGTAAATGGGGCAAAACAGCCAGGTAATGGGACACTGGAATGGCTGAAGGGGAACTCTGGTTGCCATATCTTGGTTGCCTGTTCTTCAGTTTGTGTTTGAAAGTTGGTATCCCACAATTCCATTGGAGCAGGTGGGGCTCATATGCAAATTTTATGTTAAACAGTGTATAGATTTGTACCTATTTTTCATGGGCCTTGTCCAGATTTTTGATGGTTCAGGTTGAGAGGCATGATCAGGATACTTTTCAACATGAAAATACAAAGAATTTCTGGATTTTTTTGTTTTTAAGTTCAAGTGCTCATAAATTCTTTCCTTTAAATGGCGAAGAGTTTTCCCTACATAGAAACTTGCACATTTCCTACACTGTGCCAGGTAAACCACACCCCTGGACTTACAAGTACAATCAAAAGTAGTAAGTATTATTTTCCCATTAACGTTTACCTCTCTGGCTTCCAATATGTATTGACATTGACTGCAAGACCCACATTTGAATGTGCCATTTCCTCTATTACTCAAAATCTTTATCTTTTTATCCTTCTCTAACAATTCTTTTAAGGGATCTGGCTTGCCCATACACCATTCGTGGTCTATGTCTAACAACTTCTACAACCCCATTGAAACACTCGAAAATTTGCCAGTTATTTAAAATCCTCTGGATGTTTTCATGTTCTTGTGTATATGTCGTATTACAAGAATGAGTAAAGTTTGCTCCCATCTTGTCCACATCTTTCAAACTTTCATTTGTTAAGAATATGGGTGTTCTAATTCCCTCACTTCTTTTGTGAGAAACTTCACGTACAATTTTACATATCAATTCTGAGGAGCAGCCACTAGCCTCAAACATTTCCCCTAATGATTTAAATTCTCTCTTGAATGTGCAGTTATCTGAAATCATTCGGGCTAATATCTTACATAATGCCCCCTGACTATCCGTTTTTTTTTTGTCTTTTGATGTAAGGGGTGACAAATACTATAGTGTTGGAGACTACTGGCGTAAGTGGCCTTTCTGAAAATTGCACTCTGAAGGGTTTCCTTCTTTTTGTCTTTAGACACCAACACATCCAAATAACTAATGCTTGATTTACTATAGTTGCATGTAAACTTTAAAAAGGAAGTACTAGAATGCAGGTAATCAATAAAATTCTGTGTTTCTGTCTCCCAATTCCCAGGCAATAAAAATATCGTCCAAGAACCTTAAATACAGTCGCCAATGAGGAATGTTTGGCTTTAAGGATGAAAAGTTTCCCACACTGTAATAAAACTATGATGGCAAATACGGGGGCACAACATGCCCTCATAGCAACTACCCTCTTTTGATGGAAAAACTGGCCATCTAAGTACAGAAAATAATTTTTTAATACCATCTCCAGTAAAGTGTTCAAAACATTCACTTCATTGGGGTTAAAAACACCAGACTCAAGCAGGAAATTTTGGAACATCTCCAGTCCTTGGTCTTGTGGTATAACGTTGAGTAAGCTTAAAACATCTATAGATACAAAGTCTAAACTGGGGCTATACTTGACTTCCTTTAGTTTAGACAGAAAGTCCCAAGAATCCTTGCATAGGTGTGATTAACTATCTCGCAAACTTTTCATTTTTTCGTCTATGTACAAAGCCAAGGGATGTGTGATAGACGTTCTTGCACTAACAATGGGCCTCATGGGGGCGGGGGGTCTACAAGCATTTGTGAATCTTAGGAATGCCAAATATTGGTGGGACAACTGGAAATTTAACTGTTAAAAATTCTAATGTTTCCCTTGTTATATCATCCTGGTCAAACATATCCTGAAGAAAAAACATATTTTACCATACGACACATTTATAAAATTCAAAGTTGTTTCCTCGTAGTACTCCATCAAATAAGTGGCTGTGCATTTTGTTTGCATAATCTATTTTTGTCATAACCCCCCACCTCTGTCAGGTTTCATAACCCTGGCATCTTTATTAGCCATTAATTCCTTTAACATCTTGTGTTCAACATATAACAAATTACTTACAGAAAACGTAGTTACGTTTAACAATTTCTAAAGTTAAATTTGCACATTTTTAAAAAGATGTTGAGTGGCATGGGAAGTGGGGGGTTAAACACACTGCTTCTACATAAAACATCTACTTCATACCCTCTTGTCCATTCCTTTGAATAAAAATTTGAAGTTTAATTTCCTCAGGTAAAGTTTTAAATCAATTAATTCTTCAATATAGGTATGTGCCTCTGGCACGAATGTCTGGCCTTTGCATAACAAGGAACAAAAACTTTTCAAAGAGATATGATGTAAAATTATAAACTTTAAAGTCCCACTCGTCGTTAAACATGACTTTGGGGAAACTTTCTAATTCAGTACCCATTTCATTGTTGTTTTCAAAAAGCTCTAGTCCCGATTGTAAAAAGAATTCTGTTGCCACTGTCCTCTGCGAGCTCCCCCACAATTCCGGGAATAACAACGGCTCTTTTGATGATGGTGATACCCCAGAGCTCTGCCCCAGATTTTTGTAGTTCCTTTGGTTTCTGATCCTTTCGGATCTCCTGGGAGGGACCTGCTCTAAAGGGAGTGCTTCCACTTCATGACTGTCGTCACTAGAAGCCTTGTTTTGGTTTCCATCACTCCGTTCTCTGCCCCACCCCCTCTGTGTACCCACTAGTTTAGGATTGGCTCCGTCTTCTTGATACTCCACCGATCTTGTTCTAATTTTTTTACATTTCCTTCTTTGTAAATCCGTCACAACCGAATCAATTATCCCCTAAATAACCTGGTATTGCTCACACTGTACTGAAAACATTAAGTCGTTTTTAATATTTTGATCCAGATTGTCAGCCTCTCTCTCATAAGTTGGTCAGTGGTAATTTGATTGTGTTTTCAGAGTACCTTAAGCAGTTCAATCCCTCATTTGTTGAATAATTCAATCAGCTCTAAAGGGGAGAACCAGCCGACAAGACATTCGGGTACTTCCATATGCGAAGACCCTTAGGGCCCCTTTCGGAATTGATACATTCAGTTAGAAAGGCATTTTCTATTCGCATTTTGTGGCACTGCAAAAGTAAATCTTCCAAAGAAGCCACGGTTTCCCTGTAAGACCCTGTCCCATTATTTGCATACTGCAAATTTAGGCTGGTCCATAACCAGGAATTTAAAGATATACTATCAGCCATAACCACCCTCCATCATTATGTTCAATATAGATTGCATTAGGGGACTTTCTAAGGCATACCGATGTATTATTGTACTCCACACAATTCTGTGTATTCATAGTAGCAACTGTGGAATGTTCCACTAACTGCTGAACCAACAACGTTAGTTGACCAACACTCTTGCAGAGTTATTCCAAATCGGGACCAGGTTGTATAACCGGACCAGCCGAGAGCTCCGCTTAAGACATAGCACCAAATCAACAATAGAAACTGGGAACCCAAACTAAAAACACAAAACAAGGGGAAGGCAGGGTCCAATGACAGCAACCCAGTTTACTAAAAGATTAAGCACTTTTGTAACAGATGTAACAAGACTTAATCAGAATCACTTAACACCATTCATTTCTTTTTCAAGCCCTACTTCAGAAAAAAAAAAAACCACCTCAGGGTCACTGAACAAATCTCTCATTCACTCACAAATTACAGCAGTTGCCTGAAAGATGGAAGAACAGGATAACCTAACCGATCAGCTCAGCACTTTATGAAGGTGCTACACTGAAAAGGTGTATTCTTTTTTCACAAATTAATTTACTTAGTAAATCCTCAATCTGTTACAGATACCTACCTAAATTCAACTGCAATGTAGATGTTTGCTGGAGGAGCAATAGAGGATCTTCATATAGATCACCTGACTGCAACTCCAATCACATCTCTACTGTTCCTTTCATTCAAACAGTAAATAAAAAAAAAAGTTGAAATGGAAAAACGTACTATTTTGGTGGTACATTTTCTCTCATTTCAACAAAAGAACGGTACGGTGTATTTTCCTTTCCACAGATGTATTGGGCAGCACACGCCCATGCCCCCATGCCTAAATCCGCCACTGAAACTGTGCTACATTCTTCATATTGATCATTCCTGCAGTAGCCTAAGCTGTATGTGTACATTATGAAAGCTTAGAATAACTGGGAGGAGGAAGGGGAAGGATTTCAGGAGCCTCTGGAGAATGGCACTAACACTGTTCTAGACCTAGAAAAGGAAATGTGTTTATTACAACTTTGTAAAAGTATGCAAAAAGGACCAAGTTGCTGTTTCTAGAATACTTCCAGGGTCCCCTCCAAAAAGGGATAAATGAAGTCAAGGCCCAGGTAGAGACAGCCTGGACCCTGTCTGGAACAGTTTTGTTGTGGCAGGAATAGCAAAAGATAATAGTCTAAGACAACCACTTGGAAATCGTCTGCTTTGACACTGGTTTTCCCTTCTTACTTTCACAAGAAATTGACTGGAAGTTCTGTAAGATTTTGTCTGTGGACAAAGGCATGCAGTATCCTTTCATTTTTAGGTCCCAGAAAAAAACAGGGAGACTTTGATTTTGATTTCCATTTTCTTGTAATTGCTTTTTCTGAGCCACCATAACTAGAGATAGCAAGGCCTTACCATGTCTAGGCAATTCCAGTTCTGTATCATAGCTCAGAAAAATCATCTCCATCCTCACACCAATTTACCTACCCAGCAACTCCGAGAAGGAATCCCGTAGGGAATCCTTAAAGTTCGCAAACTTACTGCACTCCCAGAAAATTTTCTCAATTACCGGTTTCTTCCCAGTCACACCTCCAATATTTCCTATTCACCTGAGGAAAGATTCTTTTGAGTCTACTTGGGATATAAAAATACCTATGTAAGCACTTCCAGGCAAAGATCCCAAATCTTCTAGACTTGGTTGCATATTTGGGAGATATACATATATCCCCCATTGTCTCTGTTAAATTCGTTATCCAATCTCTTCCCAATCCTTTATAAGCTCCTCTGATTGATTCTTATAATCATCAAGCAATACTTCATATGCTCTACTAATTATTATTATTTTTTTTTTAACAGCAGCTTCTGTTCTAGATTCTATTAAAATCTCTACCAGGGCTGGTCTTTCATTTAGGACACCCCTATTTCCTTCTCTTTGCCTATACCCTGATATCAATCCTTGATAGGGAAAGCAATCTCTAACCTGCAGTCCAAATAAATTCTTGGCCTCTTCTCATTCTATTACCTTTCCCTTTCTAGTTATTTGCTCCCAACACATTGGTTCATTTCCCAGTTTTCTCGAGTAAGTTCCAGCCCCCTCTTGCCTATAATGTGTATTCCTGACCACAGTCATTTCCTATCGACAGAACCTCTTTTCTCCATTCTTGTGGTGGTTTAGTTCTTAGAATACTCCCTGCTATTTTATGAATATAGGTTTATGCTATAGTACTCTGCATAATTACTGCTGTTCTCCTAGAGTCCGCATCCAAAATCCCAAGCTTTCCTTATTTCTTGAGCTTCGCCCTGTATCATCATCATCATCATTCCTTTCCACTTTGAATTACAGTTTTCTGCTTCTGCTATGTACAAGAGCTTTAACTGGGTTACTCTAAAATACCACCCTCAAATTCAGTAATTCTAGTCCACCTTGTCCTACTGGAAGAATCAGCAAGGGTCTAGTGGGATAAGCTATCTTCCCTTCCTAGATAAAATCCTTCAACTCTAATTCCTATCCACAGCTTCTCCTCTGATAAAAATATGCCTAACCTGTGTATAAGACTAAAGGGACTAAAAACAGTTTAATTACTTGTATCTTAGTATCTATATCCATATAACAAAGCTTCCAGGTTCTCATTTTTTTGTATCATCTTTTGTTTAGTCTCTTCCCACATATCCTTACCTGCCACAACAGAATAATTTCTAATCCATACTCCAGCATACTTCATTTTATCATGTCCCCATTTGTGTGTGGGTACATAATTTACTGCTACTGCCTTTGTTTTAGCTTCATTAATTGTGTATCCCAACAAGATTTTAAACAGTCTTAATATGTTCCACAACACTGTAAAGTCCCTTTCTGGTTTTGTCATATATAAAAAAAATCATCATCTGCAAATAGAGCCAGTTTTTCCTGACTACCATACCAATTATATTCTTGAATTCCTGAGTGCCTCATTTTCATTGCCAATGGTTCTAAATATAATACAAACAGGAAAGTGGACAACCCAGCCTGGTTCCTCTACTTGCGCAGAAGTTATCAGAGAGGACCCCATCAACTTATTTTTGCCTCCGATCCCTCATACATACTCCTAAATCAACCTTATAATTTTATCAGGGAAAACAAATACTTCCACTGCCCTGCTCACGAAGTACAAGTCTACTA
Organism: Protopterus annectens; assembly: GCF_019279795.1. Classification (NCBI taxonomy): domain Eukaryota; kingdom Metazoa; phylum Chordata; order Ceratodontiformes; family Protopteridae; genus Protopterus; species Protopterus annectens. The sequence goes on along the minus strand of NW_025048970.1, from coordinate 37,871 downwards.
TGTCAAATGCTTTCTCTGAATCAAGACCCACCAATAACACTGGTAATGTCTTACATTATGCTTCCCTCTGGATCATCAGTGTTCTGTTAGTATTGTCAAATGTTTGCCTCCCCTCCACAAAACCACACTCATCCATATTGTAAAGATATGTGAAGGCTGCCAGCCTAGCCAGATAGAAATTCTGTCATTTGTAAATATTAATATAAGCCACAGGCTTCTTCTCTTAAATGGGAAAAAAATGGTGTTAAATGTGGAACTGCAAAAATGTTCCAACAGTGCACTCTGCTGTAACAAAGCTAATAAGTCAATTCTTTGACGTCAAAACTTGGAGCCGATATGTCTAGATGAAGGAATTCTGGCTACTGTCTTGAGACCAGAGTCAATTGCTAGAATGTGCATGTATAAATTATTTTATTGTTCTGGCTTCCTGACCAGCTGAAAGATCAAGGGCTATTAGCCTCTGAGAATCTCTTAGCCTGAGAACAAGAAAGAAATGAAGTAATCTGAAATGAATCAGTGGTACTGTGTTATCAATTTAAGGACAAAGAATGAAAGTATTAGAGCATTTGTCTTGAGAAACATTTACCACCACCAGCACTGCCTGTATCTGTATGTAAGTAGGATTTTAGAACCATGTTTTCTCCTAGAAATAGCTAGGAATTAGGAAGATTAGACTTTTTTCTGTGTTGATAACACTTTTCTATGGTATTATTTTAAGTATTTCTCAGTGATCTCTGAACTCTTTGACTAGCACTATGTACCAAGAAGTATTGTCTTGTGTTTTTATTATTAAATATTTTAAACCGTTCAACTGTGGCTGTTTTGTGTAGAGATAATTTAAGCTCTAAGAGTACATTGCAAGTATAAAGTGATACTGCACCAAGTCACTCCAAATACGTCTCGACTGTTAGGTTGCACTTATCATTTAGATAATAATATTGCACAGTAATAATTGTACATCCTTTTAAGAGCCATTGAGAAGCTGATAAGTATTAGATGGGTGGTGGCAGTGATTCCTACCATACAGTCTGGGTAAAAGGGGCACAGCTGGAAAACCTGTGCCAGCCTTCCCCAGGAGTGTCTGTGTGGTTGTATAAACTCTTATCCCAAAGTGTGTGTCAGCTACTTGGGCAGAGCACAAAGCACTGGTTGGAAAGAGAGGGTGCTGGAAGTTTTAGCTTGCCCACTAGGCTGAGATCTGGACCTTACAGCTGTGCCAGTGGGGAGTCTTATTGGGGACCTGGAGAGAAAAGGAGAAGCCAGCCCCAGACTGACTGGGATCTCTGTGTGATCTTAAGAGAAACTGCACTTTACTGTGTATTTATTATCCCTTCCCCATATGGATGCCCCTCACTGGTGTTAGTGGTGAGGACTGAGGCTCCTTGATTGCTGGGTCAGTGCACAGGCATCACATATTAATTGCTTGGCAGTGGTGGGATATCCACACCATACATTAATTGGCTGGCAAATACTAATTGGCTTGTAGTGGTATGGGTAGAGTGAATACCTGTAGCTTCTCTACAGTAATCACTGAAGGTGTTTTGTACTCTAAATCAGCCATGCAGTGAATACTCAAGTTCAGATCACAATTGTTTTATTTCTTTTGTTAGCTTAGTTAATCAGGGAGAGGAGGCAGCATATCAGCAGAGGAGTATGAAAAGCTGACAAGTAGCCAGCTGGTTGAGATGTGCCAGGCTAGGGGACTGGTGCATGGAAACCTGACTAAGGCGCACCTGATTATAGCCTTGGTCACAGCTGCATCAGAGTACAACAACCAGGAGGACAATCAGACTGGCAGTGGAAACGTACCACACTCAGATAATGGACAGCTCAACCTTTCTGCAGAGGACTTAAAAATCCATCTGGAGCTAAATAGACTGAGTTGGAGGCCAGGCATTTGGAATGAGAAGCAGCTGAGAATGAGCCATCTAGAGAGTGAGGACAAGGAGAAACTGTGACATTTGCAGGCTGAGGAGAATGAGAAACTGCTACGCCTGGAAGCAGAGGAAAAGGAGATGCAGAGGCAGCATGAGAAAGAGATGCTGACTCTTCGCCAGAGTAATGAAGGTAATGGGGAAGAGTAACTGGAACCCAGAAGGCACAAAAGGTCAGTAAATTTCTTCCAAAGTTTAAAGAGGGGGATAATTTTGATAGCTTCCTTCATATGCTTGAGAGGGTATGTAAACAGTATGATGTTGACCACAGGCTCTGGGGGTATGGTTCCTGACCCCCTTACTCCAATGTAAAGCTGCAACTTGTGTTGTCTAAACTTGCTGATGGTGAATATTTTGATTATACTGCTGTTAAAAATCACTTGTTAGACTGTTTTAAGCTAACACTTGAAACGTATAGGAAAAGTGTTCATGAGCACAGACGCAAAGCAGATTAAAGTGTGTGTGAATATGCTGAACTGGCCACTTTTCATAGATGGTTGAGTGGATGTCAAGTCACCACTTTTGAAGGGCTGGCAGACCTTTTGGTGAGGGAACAAGCCCTTAGCACTTTGCCTGGCGACATGAGGATCTGTTTAGCCAATAGACAATGTGCTACTTCAAATGAGTTGGGGAAGAAGGGAGACCTATACCTAGCAATCAGGGCATCCCTGCACAGGAAAGGGACCCCCAGTACCGCTCATGGTTCTAAAGGAACCCATGGTGGGCAGAAACACAATCTGCCAGTAGCAGGGGAAGCCACTAGTCCAGGTACACGTCCAGGACCTAGGGTTAAATGTTTTGAATGCAACCAGTGGGGCCATGTGGCATACAGATCTCAACGGAGGCAAGGTGGGGAATAAAAGTTGAGTGAGCCAGTAAGTGGGAAAAACAAAATGCCAATATTAGGTTGTCTTGAGACAACAGGGGGTACTGAAATACCATCCTGCAGATGTCCTGATAGGGAAAGATTTGGATGAAGCAGTACCATGTGTTTATGCAGTTACACGCAGTCAGGCTAAGAGACAAGCATGTGGGGGTCTGGTAGCCTGAGGGGGGGACCCAGACAAACTGCATACCTGCAGCCAGGACTGGTGAGGTGGTTACTCTGTAGCAGTGAGACTGCATGTGAGCCACAGCTGCTTGTAAGTACTGATTTTCCTTTGGACAGAGTGACTGCAAAGGTAGAGGTGAGTAGTAGTACCCAGGCTGACAGCGAGGCACCACTGTCATAGGATGCCAGACTTCCTGTGGAAGGGGAGCTGGAAAGGGTTACAAAAAGAGAGTTAAGACAGGCTCAGCTCTCAGACCCTACACTGCAAGGCCTGAGGCAGGTAGCTAGTAAGGAACCTGATTCTGAAGGGAAGGGGGGGGGGTTCTGTATACTGGGACAAAGGGTTATTGTATAGAGTGTGGACCCCTAAGGGAGGGCTACATGGTGAGAGGGTACAGCAGTTGGTAGTGCCTAGAGCCTACCATCTGGCGCTTCTAGCCATAGCCCATGATATTCCCTTTGCAGGTCATATGGGCATAAAACATACAAAGAGACGTATTATGCATAACTTCTATTCGCCTGCAATTTCCAGAGATTTAACAGGGCAGTGCAAGACTTGTGAGTAGTGCCAAAAGGTAGGCAAGGCAGGAGACAAGGTCTGAACTCCGCTGATGCCTTTGCTTGTGACTGAGGAGCCATTTCAGAGGATAGCTATGGATATTGTGGGGCCTCTGAGTACCCAAAGTTCCACAAGGAAAAAGTATATCCTAGTGGTAGTGGATTATGCTACACGATACCCTGAGGCAGTGGCTCTGTCCTCCACTGAGGCAGAAAAGGTGGCAAATGTTTTGTTACAGAATTTCAGCAGAGTAGGTTTCCCAAAAGAAATACTGACTGACAGGGGTGCCAATTTCATGTCAGAGCTGCTGACTTGTCTGTGGAAGTACTGTGGGGTGAAGCACATGAAGACCACCCCCTACCATCCCCAGACTAATTGTCTTGTTGAGAGGTTAAACTCTACAATCAAGTCCATGCTACGGGCATTTGCTGACCAGTTTAAGAGGGAGTGGGACAAATATCTGCCCCATCTATTTGCGTACAGAGAGGTTCCCCAGGAATCCACAGGTTTTTCACCATTTGAAAGGTTGTATGGGCATAGGGTGAGGGGACCTCTAGATTTAATTTGTGATGAGTGGGAAGGTGTGTGTGAACCTCACAAGGAGTCTGTTGTGGCATATGTCCTAAACCACAGGACAAGGCTCCGGAAACTCATGGGCTTGGCCCAGGAGAACCTGGCAGAAGCCAAACAGAAAAAGGTATGGTATGACAGGAATGCTGGAGTTAGAGTATGCTGTAGGGCAGCAGGTAATGGTTCTCAGTCCTGTCAGACACAACAAGCTGCAAGCAGCTTGGGAGGTACCCTACAAGGTGGTAAGAAAGTTAAGTGATGTTAACTACATGGTGGAACTGCTAGGCAGGAGGCAGAGGCACAAATTGTACCATGTTAACATGATGAAACCTTACCATGATAGGGAGGCCCTTGTGCTGAGCATTTGCAGTCGACTGCAGGAGGAGTCTGAGGGAGATCTGGTGACTGATTTCCTCAGTGAGGCTTGGAATGACACCTCAGTGGACGGAGTAGCAATACCCAAGTTTGACAAATCCAAGCAGTGTTACAGCAGTTTGGGGACATGTTCACTGGGAAACCAGGGTGCACCCACCTGCTGCAGCACCAGGTGGATACAGGACCCCAAGGGTCTATTAGGCAGGCCCCTTACAGGGTGCCTGAGAGAGTCAAACAGACTCCGAGGGAGAAGATACAGGAAATGTTGGAGCTAGGGGTAATTCAAGAGTCCAACAGTCCCTGGGCCTCCCTAGTGGTGCTGGTGGCAAAGAAGGATGGCAGCACCAGGTTCTGTGTGGACTACAGGAAATTAAATAGACACACAGAGTCAGATGCTTACCCCGTGCCTAGGACAGATGAGGCCCCTAGAGCAGTTGGGTGGGGCTAAGTATCTTACAACCATTGATCTTACCAAGGGTTACTGGCAAGTGGTCTTGACACCCAGTGCTAGAGAGAAGTCAGCCTTTGTGACTCCTTTTGCTTGTATGACTTCTCAAAGATAACCTTTGGGATGAAAAATTCCCCAGCGACTTTCCAGAGGCTGGCAGATCACACCCTAGCAGGGGAGTTTGCCCTTGCTTATATAGACAATATTGCCATCTACAGCCATTTCTGGCAAGAGCACCTTCAACATGTCAGGGAGGTGCTGGGCAGACTACAGTGGGCAGGGCTGACCATTAAGCCGAGCAAATGTCAGGTGGGCATGGCAGAGGTCTCCTACCTGGGACATAGATGGGGGAGTGGTAAGATCAGGCCAGAACCTGCCAAAGTAGAAGCCATTCAGGCATGGGCTGCACCTGTCACCAAAAAGCAGGTGAGGGCATTTTTAGGGTCAGCAGGGTACTACAGAAAATTTGTCCCCAGTTATATTACCATAGCTGCTTCTGTCACAGACCTGACAAGGAAGAACAGGCCAGAGAAGGTAGTGTGGACCCCAGCATGTAAGCAGGCTTTCCAGAAGCTTTGGGAGGACCCCTTGTGTTAGCCAGTCCAGATTACAGCAAAGAATTTGTTGTGCAGGTGGATGCTTCGAACCATGGGGTGGGGGCTGCACTTTGCAGGAATTCTTCAGAGGGAGAAGTGCACCCAGTGATTTATCTCAGTCATAGGCTCCAACCCAGGGAGGAATGCTATGCAGCTGTGTAAAAGGAATGTCTAGCCATAGTGTGGGCACTGCAGAAACTTCAGCCTCATCTATATGGAAGAAAATTCACTGTAGTGACAGATCCCAACCCCCTAACATGGTTGCATAGAGCCACCAAGCAAAACTCCAAGTTGCTAAGATGAAGCCTAGGGTTGCAACCATATATGTCAGTGAAGCACCACAGTGGGATTAGCAATGCTAATGCAGATGGGCTCTCAAGACAAGGAATGGGGTAAGGTATACTCAGATAGACCTAACCCTCTCAAGCAACATTTTTCAAGGGTCACTTGAAAATAAATAGCTTGAGTTCTCCAGGGGGGGGAACTGTGTGAAGATAGGTGAAGGCCGCCAGTGTAGCCAGATAGAATTTTCTAGATAATTCTATCATTTGTAAATAATACAAGTCACAGGCTTCTTCTCTAAAATGGGAAAAAATGATGTTAAATGTGGAATTGCAAAAATGTGACAACAGTGCACTCTGCTGCAACAAAGCTAATAAGTCAATTCTTTGATGTCAAAACTTGAAGCCGATATGTCGGGATGAAGGAATTCTGGCTACTGTCTTGAGACCAGAATTAATTGCTAAAATTTCCATGTATAAATTCTTTTATTGTTCTGGCTTCCTGACCAGTTGCAAGATCAAAGGCTATTAACCTCTGGAAATCTATTAACCTGGGAACCAGAAAGAAATGATGTAATCTGAAATGAATCAATAGTACTGTGTTATCAATTTCAGGACAGAAAAAAATGAAAGCGTTAGAGCATTTGTCTTGAGAACATCCATCACCAGCACTGCCTGTATCTGTATGCAAGTAGGATTTTAGAACTGCGTTTTCTCTTAGAAATAGCTAAGAATTAGGAAGATTAGACTTGTGTTTTTCTGTGGTGTTATAACTTTGACGGTATTATTTTAAAGGACAACTATGGGAAACTGCTTATGAATTCTGTTCATTAAGGTTTTCTCTCTCCCTTATTAGTCATCCAGTTGCGGTAAAATATAATTTGGTATCCCTATATATATTTTTTCTACTGTTTTTGATTTTACCGGTGATAGTTTACCGGTACTGCAGTCCATTTTAAAGTGGAAGTTGCTCTCGCGCCTGTTTTCCACGACAATTCGCCCATCACAAAGCAAGTACTTTTCTGTTTTATTTTCGCCCGATACACACCCACTTGCTAAATATTCATAACATTGCCGTCACTCGCGCCCCATCTAAGTGCATAAAACAAGCTTGAAAAACAGGCAGGAACTTCTTTCTTATTAATCTGTTCCTGCACGTCTTTCTGCATCGGATCATTTTGCTGCTACGGGCTTTACAGATAAGAGCTGCCATTTTTTATTACAATAAATCTCGGAGAGCTTCTGGATTGTCCTGCCTTCTCTTACCTCGTGAGTATTCCCAAGATTTGTTGAATGTGTTATAAATTGAGCTTTGAGTAATTATTGTGCCGTGGGTTTTGCAGTTGTTAACTGATGTGCTGTTGGCGTTTTGGTTCTTGATTTGCTGCTAAAACTTTGCATCTAAGTTTGTGCTCGGATAATGTAACTTCACCTTGTATTGTCTGTGCAAGGTGCGTTTTGCCAGAGTTTAATACTACCGTTAACTGACTCATGCTACAACAGATTAAGACTTATAGCAATTTTCGCTGTTATTTATGTTTTCATTTACTTATTTTTGTTTTTCTGATCGATCAATGTATTTGGAAATGCTAATACAACCTGCAGCTGTAGAAATGAGATTCATGGCAGGGTCCAGCACCTGACTGACAAGAATATTGCCGTACATCTGGATAATTTTTAGTTAAATTGCACTTCCTCTGGTGATTTTGCAAGTAATTTTCTCACAGAAGACTATTTATACATCGTTATTGTTTGCATTTACATTAACTGTTTTTTTTTTTTTTAGCATTTCACAATGCTTGCTTATTTAAAACATCTCCACTTTAGCACCATACTGTAATGTTTATATTCTATATTCTATTAAATACTATACTTTGATGGTAGTTATATAGTGATGCTTAATCTTAAGCATGCAAATAGAGTTGTAGTTCAAGCTATTAGTCATGTGAATTATGACCAGCTGTATCTACAGTTGGAAAAACTATATCAATGATATTTTCTCTGGCTTCCGTGCTAGAAACAATACTAAAACACTTGTACAAAGGGCTTTAATGACCCCCCTTATGGTTATATGTCTAGTCATCAGTTGTATCATTGCCAGGTCTGGTGATGTTAGAAGCAAATTTGAATAGTTCATCATAGAGTTTATTGTAAAGAATTTAGAGATTTTGAAAAAAAGTTATAAGTTTATTGTCATACTTGACTACAGATGGGGAAACTGGAGGGATGACTGATGTAGTTTCTATATTAGTTAAAACGGAGTCAGGAATATGATGTTCTCTTGTTATGTTGTTAGCCATATTTTCCAAAGAATTTTTATTTATTCGGTATTTTCTCCTCAGAAATGTGTCTAACATTAGCAATCTTAAACATGCTAATAAACCTGAACTTCACACATATTTGCTTTAAAATGTTAGCTTCATTAACTGAATTATTTTCATATTATCATTCATTGATAAGCAATGCCTTGCTGTTGATATCTTGGTATTATAGTGAATGGGGATGTGTGCGTATTTAAGGTAGTTAATGAACAGGGAAAGCCATCCCTTTGGGTCACGATATGGCAACTTCAGACCTGATTTTAAGCAGGGTGATGCAGGTGGCACAGCCCCCAGTGCAGTCATATAGGAGGTTTAAGTAGGGGATGCAGGAGATATAGCCCCCAGCATAGACTTTTAGTGGGTTTACGTAGGGTATGCAGGAGACAAGTGAAGTATAGGGGGTTTAAAGAGGGAGATGAGGAAGACAAAGCTACAAGCAGAGACTTTTGTGGTTTATGCCCTCACAAGAAATTTTGGTTCTGTATTTTATTGCGCCTTTTAGTGCATTTCTGGGATTTTTAATATGTGGAATTCAATACTGCTTTTTAAATTTGGTATTCAAGGCTGTGCTATTCTGCTAAGTAGCCATTACCCGATTTGCTCTCTAACTTGCAGTCAGAAATACCAGTTCTTTGTTCTTGCTCAGTTGTTCCTTGGAACCTGAAGAATGCCTTGCATTTACTTGTTTTAACTGTCAGGAGGATTTTACTCGGTTTCACTGGTAATCAATACAAGTTATAGTCAGTGACTGGCTGAAGCAAAACATAAACGTTTTATTTTGATGCTGTGACTTAATGATTGAGTTAAGAAAATTGTACTGCATGAAAAAATAAGGTAATGTCTTAGAAACACATATCTTTTCAAATGACAGAAAAAGTTCTTCTGCATGTCATTTGGTGGCATCACAGTTTTATCTTGACCATGAAGTAGCCAGGCATACACTTTTAACAATAATTTAGCTATTTTCTGAATTGATATGTCCTAGGATTTGTTGTTATATGGTTTATCTGCAATAGTTCATAGTTAGATTTTTTTGCTGAATGGCATTTTAAATTGTTTAGTTGATTGTATTTAATTTATTTAGTATAATACCAGAAAGATATACTGCCCAGAAATCCTCATTCACTGTCTGGGGTTGTGGGTAGTTAAATTTGGTGATGACTTTCATAGCTTTCATAGATATTCTTAGGCCATGTAGTGTCATGACAATTTACACTTTGACACTGCCTTCCCACAGACTGCATCTCCTTACTATAGGGCAACCATACCAGTCCCTCCCAGAGTAAATTTTTGAATATCCACCCAATCATTTAGGTTATACCTGAAAAAAGATAGCAAGATGAGTTGATTACTATGCAAAGGGGGGTTATTCCAGATGTTTGGAAGCTGCTGAATTAATAACCTGCCCATCTACCATATTTTCATCATCTGTAAGTAAAACTTGATGGCATTAGAGTATTTTTGGAGCCCTAGATATGCAGCTATACAGGAGGTCCAAGACAATCAGGTCTTTTATGGCACGATTAAACAAGTATGCTCCCTCACATACCTAGAAGACATTGAATAGAGAGATATAGATTCCAACCTCTCTTGATAGCTCAGGGACTTTAGGCCTGTGATCTTTACAGTTAAGAAACGTTGGGATTTTTCTAGTTGTTTGAAAAGTTCAGTGAGATGCATCTTACAGGCAGCATCGTACTTAATACAGAGAATGATCAATGCTGACTATAAAGGAAGGATTGCCTCTTTAGATCTTAAAAGTATTCCTTTTGCAATTAGGTGCATTAAAAAGTATTTCCTGACAACTATCGTCACATAATGGTCAAAAGAGGAGTTATCGATCCAAATGTATAGGTCATAACTACAGTTTAATTATGAAGGTATGGGTTGTTTATATAGCGTGATGAGGTCAGAGGCTGTCTGTTAAACATGAACATAACACACTTTTTTGCATTTAGTTTGATCCCAGTTTTACAATATCTGAACTTTAGCAGGGCGATTTCATGCTGGAGGGTTCGAGTGGCAGAGGGTGCCTTAACAATATAAACTCAGTTTGGAGTCATCTGCAAACTTTGATAGTCATAGGACTTGGCTCTGTGCTTCAAGATCTGAGAAGTAATGGCCAAAAAAGACAGTTCCTAGGATTAAGCCCTGCGTAAACGTCTTGTAACTTTAAGACATGTTGATGAGATTCCTGCAACTCTCACTGTGTGAGTTTTGCTACAGGACTTGGAGATCTGAGAATCAATGGCCAAAAAGGAGAGGCCCTAGCACCAAGCCCTGACGTCCAGCAACTCTCCCTGTGTGGGTTTTGTTTTTCAGTCAACTTGTTATCCATCTTAATACATCTGGGTTGATTTTAATGCATTTGGCTTGTGTGTCATTACAGCATGAGGAATGGTGTTGAAGGCTTCAGCCAGTTCAAGGCATACCATTAGTACTGCATGGCCACTGCCCACATTGTCTGATACCCTTTCAAAGAAGTTAAGCAGATCCAGTAGTAAAGGTCTACCTTTTACAGAGCCTAATTGTTAGGAGTGAAATTGAATAATATTCTTGATATGACAGGTAATGAGGCCTGTTATTATACGTTCCATGGCTTTGCAGATGATGGGTACAAGTCTAATAGGTCTATAATTATTATTAACCGCTTCAGTTTTAAGGCCACCCTGATGGAGGAGACATTATGATTGCAGTGCATCACTCATCACGGATGAAGCCAGTCATTAAACTTATGTTAAGCAGTTTAAAAAAAATGCATATGCAAAGATATATGTAATACTAAAATGATTGATAAATGTAAATCAATACTTAGCATTTGGCAGAACTGAGTGAAAATATGTTTTCCAAGTCACTTTATTATATTATGTCATGCTATTCTCTTCTGACTAACAAGCAGCAGAGCTGGAAAGACCTCAAAATTAAAATAATCTATTTTATATCTGCAAAAATTATGACCCAACATGTAAAAATAATCTTTTTTTCCCTGTTGGAATGATTTTTTCGACCCTCCTTGTCTGAAAAAGTGTACGTCCTTTCTCAAATCACATAGCAAGTTTGAGAATAAGGTATGCTAAAGACGTAATCCTGAAGAATGCTACTGGCTGTTTTTAACATGTAAATTATTTGCAAGGCCTGTGGCATCCTTTAGGCAACTACTGGGGTTTTACATATCATGCGCTAGACAGAATACTTATTATAACGCATCCTAGCTAGTCTTTCACCTGGGGTCATAAGTTATGGAGTTTTCTTCAGCCAAATATATATTACAACCTTATATAAACCAAGGATGAGGTTATAGTCTCAGATAAAATTAAATGTTAAAGTAGAGGTGAAAGTTTGTTTTGCACACTATCAAAACCTAAACATCTACCTTCAGGACTTAAAATAACTAACACTACACTTAGAAAAACTGGACTTAGTAATTCACATGGGTTTAAGAGAGTCTTTTAAATGCAGATTATTAATACTTTCTCCTACTGCATTTGTATATATCATAAATCTATCCACACTGCCTATTTAAGGCTCCAAGGTGCTGGACATGTCTGAAACAAACATCCTGCACTGGGAGAGGGTGTCCATATTATAATTTTAATCCATCAGTGCAAGATTGACAGTTGAAAACACATTTGTCCTGCAACATTTTAAGAGGTTGCCACTTAATCACTTAATTTTATTTCATTAGAGTCATCATCAGCGAACAGATGTCCAGTCTTGCACCTGTGCTTTTGTCAGCTATATAAGAGCCATTAACACTTCTGTGCACATACCGTTCTGAATGAAAGAACTGATGCTGCAGCAAGAACTCCTGAAGGAATGGCCACCCATGGGATACACATCCAAATATTCCCATAGTACCCACTCCCAGAGTGTCTTTTTTAGGCAATTACAAACTAACAATACATACAACGTAGCAAATCAAAACCAAGAAAATCTAAAGGTATTACTGCTCATTGCTAGGGGACTGTCACTCTCCTACTTTGGAAACAATAGAAGAGTCTTCATGGGTTCCGTTCAAGCAGCTTTATTATATACAACCACATGACAATGGAAGTTTACTGACTGTAACTTAAGTAACTTATATAAAATAACTACTGCAATCATACATGCGCACTCTCTGGTTGCACTCTTAAAATGGCACTGGGAATGGTACGTGCCTGGTATTTATATGTGCATGTTCAGTCCTTGATGCACACACACTCTGATCTACATCCTCCCTCTTTGAAAAATAGATCATCTAACATTGTGAATGTATTTGGCATGCACATAATACAAGTAGTTTTGTCATGCAATTATATTAGACAACATATATTCAGTTATGTCCATGTTGCTGTGTATTTAACACTGAGCCTGCAAATTTGACCATATCATGTGACATACAAATGGGAATTAGGTTTATCAACTGGAGCTGTCTCTACATAATGTTCAACCTTGAGAGTATTTGGAACATCCTCAGGAATGGAAGTACAGGTTGAAGCACACTCTGTGATGGGAGCAATGCCTGTTTCACCCTGAGATCTAGAATCTGTATCACATGAACAATGTTGCAATGATGATGATTCTGGTACAGGAGGAAGATGTCTGCAATTTCTCCTGTACTCCACACCCTCAGATTCTACAAGGTAGGATCTCAGCTTGGTACATATACCTGCAACTGGACCAATCCAGTCCAAACCTTTCACCATTTATTTCCTCACTGTCTCTTGCCTCAATAGACGAAGAAATCTGCTTGATTTATCATAACTGAACTTGTGGATATAATGCTTCTTGAACAAGTGAGCCTTGATGGTTCTGCTGTTCATAGCTTTAGGCCTCAATAAACTGGAACTAATTTGTAGCATCATTCTGGTTTGCCTGGATAGAAGTCTTTGAGCAGGTGAGCCAAGTATATCATCGCAGGGTATGTTTCTGAGATTAAGTAAATTCAAAAAGAGGTCAGTATTGCCACACTTTGAACTTTCCAGTAATTGCTTTGCACTCTGCACTGCATGTTCAGCTAGTCCATTTGACTGTGAATATTCTGGACTGCTAGTAACATGTACAAATTCTCATTCTCTTGCAAATTTCTGAAATAACTGAATAGTAAATTGAGTACCATTGTCAGAACTAACTTTGTGTGGACTACCATGGACTGAGAAATGACATTTCAACTTAGTAATAACAGTAGTGGATGTTAGATTAGGTAGTTGATTAATCCTAAACCAGTTTGAGTAAGAGTCTACCAATACTAAGTAATGTTGATTGTCCCACTCAAAGATATCAGTGGCTACTGTTGATCAAGGCAGTTCAGGAACTATACTTAGCTGAAGTGGTTGTCTTTTCAAATGTGCTTTAGTACTATTGCATACTGAACAAGAAGAAAGTACTTTATCAATGTCTTTCAGTAATGAATGCCAAAATGCTAGTTCTCTCACTCTTCTCTTATTGGATGTGAAACCTGGGTGACCACAATGCTAAATCTGGATATATTCATATTGTAAGGAAACAGGAACAAGAATTTTAGGACCTTTGAAAATAATGCCATTTTCCATCAGCATTGCATCTCTGTAAGGAAAATAGATTGCTTTGATGGTCATCCAACATTAATGTAGTGGTTCATGTATACACATATTTTTAGAAGAACTACATTCAGTAATTGTTTCTTTTGCAGTGCTTTTGCATATTTCAGCATATGTCTGAAGAGGTCACTTTCAATATGGTACATGTGGATACTTGGACATAATATTGATGGGGTAACTTGGATACCAATTTCAATGTGGTGTTTCTGGTTTGGGTGCAAATGCTTGGCCATAGTCATGAGGGTGTCTTACTGTAGTTATGCATACTGGAACATATCGCAGGGCCACTTGGTTACCTGCATCATATTGGTATTTGGGCTTATTTGTACATATTACAGGAGGTGTCACCTGTTTCATTGTGCCTCTGCATACTGTAACAGGTCACTCGAGTGACTGCTGGGGTAACATGTAGTTTGTGTATTTCAGCATACTGGGACTTATTTATGAAGGGTTAACTTGTGTAAATGTTTCACATTTGTGCTTGTGCATGCCTGCAGTTTTGCGCTTATTTGCTCATACCTGGATATATAAGTAAATTGTTTGCTGGGGTTAATATTTTACTTTTATGTGTATGCATACTGCAACATATTATTGAAGGTGTCACTTGGGTAAATGGTTAATTTCGAGGTTGCACATGCAAAAATATACTAATGAAGAGATTACTCATGTAACCATTTCATTTTTTCAACTTGTACAAAGTTTGACATATTACTCAGGGGGTCGCTTAGGGAAGTGTTTCATTACAGTACTTGGGCATATAAATGGTGATCTTGCTGGGATGTACACTTTATTTCAGTGTTTCAGCATACTATTAAATTTTAATGAAGGGGTTCACATGGGTAAAATTTTCAATCGACTGGCTCTGCATAGTAAGACTAATTACTGAAAGTATGACTAGTGTAACAGGTTCATTTGCATGCTTGAAGACGTCTATACAAATCCTCAAGAGACTGTGGGTAATTGTTTCTTTTCTAGTGCTTGTGCATATGTGGACATCTGACTTTAGGGGATGCTTGGTGAAATGTTTCATTTCCGTACACATACCATAGCTGAACGTATTACTTCTGGGCTCACTTCGTTAAATGTAATTTGGTGTTTGTGCATACCTGGTCATATACTTGCAGGATCCTTATGTTTCATTTTTGTGTTTGTGGATGCGGGGACATGGGGTTCACTTGATTAATTGTCATTATTGCATTATTGCAGTCATGCTTCCCTCAACACATTAGTGACGGGTTGTTTAGGTATATGTTTCATATTGACATTTGTGGTTACTTGTACATCTTAAAGATAGGGTCACCTATTTACCCGTGCCTATGCATAGTTGAACAGCTGACAGACTCTGAATCCCCTTTGAATGACACCAGAAGCTTAGCCAATTGTTGTAATTAATCTTATTTTATCTATTCCGTGTTATCATTCTTGGTGAGTGCAGGATGCTACTCGGGGTCAGGGTCATACCGGCATGGGCTACGTCATCAGACATCTTCTCTTTGTCTCTTTTCATGTAGTCCAGGGAGGTACGGCTCAGGTCATTCACGCCAACATGGACAGTGACAGACTCATGTTTGTACTTTTTCTGGAGTGACCCGAGTGCTTGTGTTATGTGGCGGATCATAGCACCCATCAGGCAACTAACTGGAACATTCTCCTTGTTCAGCATAGTGAGTAGGATGTCAGTCTGCCTGACTAGAGTCACCTATTTCTAGTCTGTTGGGTATGTTATATTGTGTGGCACACTGGTTTTGTGAAGTATATTACATAGTAAATTATAGAAATACACATGGAAAGATATGTTTAATCAAGACAATTACCACAATCACACAGTTAATTTCTTTGTTGCTGTGAATATGGATAAAAAAAATGCCTATATGCACCCTGTATCCAAGACTATCCTGTTAATATGTCTGGTTAGAGTTATTTATAACATGAAATATGTACATTTCGCTTCTTTATTTCTGCATAAAGTGTCCCTGTCAAGATGCACTGCTTGGCAGTGCTGGCTGCCCCTGAATTGGCATTATGCGCATTAATTACCATCACATTTCTGCCATTTCATTGTACATACTGATGCAAGTAAAAGCAGTTTATAATGTAGTTAGTCATTTCGGGAAATGTTGCATTTCACTGCTTGTGCATACCACAACATATTTGAACCATGTTTCATTGTTATGTTTGTATAAATTGCAACATATTATAGAAGGATCCTTCATGATAAATGTGGCATATTTCTCAACCTCCACATCAGCCATTCACAACATGATCTATCTTTCCTTTGATGTTACTTGCATAAGACATCCAGAAGCACTATTAGGACACCATGAGGTGTCATGGCTACCTGTGTCAGAACTGTCAACACTTTAGTCTTTGACAAACTTGGTCTTCCTTTGTTTCACAAATCATTTGTATTTACATAGCAGCCCCAATGTCTGCACTTGCCTTTCATAAGGAATGACTCCCTTTGTTTCAGAAATCAAATGTATTTACATAGCAATCCTGATGTCTGCACTTGTCTTTCATAAGGAATGACTCCCAATTTCTTTGATTCTCTCCTTTCCTAGTGTAATCAGCTTCCTTGTTATTCAATTGTTTCTGTGCATGTCTTTTTTATTTTATTTATTTTATTTTTATTTTACATTTGTTGACCGGGCTAGTCCAACTGGATATATGTCCGTTTTCAGTAGAGTCCCGGGGAGAAAAGCTCCATCAGTTGTACACTTTTACAAAAAGGCATAAATGGTTACATAAGAAAGATAGCAAGTAAAAACAATAATATAATCAGATAAAAAATACATTGGCATAAAAGTTCACATAACATCATAGCAAGTTAACCAGATAATATAAAAAATAAAGTTTTTTTTTTTTTTTTTTTTTTTTGTTAACAAGGGTAATGGAAGAGAGAAGAGTTGGCATTAGTCTGGATTAGTGCAGGAGCAAAGCCAGTGTTTGAGATAAATCTTTAGTTGATATTTGAAAAGTTGGAAAGAGGTTAAAGAAGTGATATCAGAGGGTAGTTTATTCCATGTTTTTCCAACAGAGTTGGAGAATAAACTGACACCTGCATTATTGTTAGGTTTGGTAATATTAATCAGAAGTTTATTTGAGGAACGTAGTTGTTGCAGGTTGTTGTATGGAGAAATAAGGCTAGTAAGTGTTGGTTGGCGGATATAGAATCTTGTAAGCAATTAAGATCTGTTGAAGTACAAGTTGGTTAGGAAGTTCAATCCAGCCTAGTTCTTTTAGGTTCAAGCAGTGATGAGTTCTAAAAGGAGATCCAATAGCGAATCGAGCTATGTTATGATAGGATGTTTCTAGTTTCTTCATGTTGTTTTTGGAAAGATTAGTGTAAATGGGGGAAGCATAGAGAAGAGTGGAGATTAGGTGAGATCTAGCAATGGTGGACCTTGCTGTGGGTGTTAGGAAAGGTTTGATTCTGTAAAGGGATCCTATTTTTTTATTAACTAATTTTATGGTGTTGTTGATGTGAAAGTCAAAGTTGAGGTTATTATCAATAGTTATCCCTAATAGTTTTGTGGTCAAGTCAGGAGAGATGAGTGTTCCATCAGTGGATGTAAGAGTAAAGTAAGGTGGAGTAGATTTACGAGTAGGTGAAAAAAGTAATAGTTTTGTTTTCTTGGGGTTGAGGAGTAGACAGCGGTAAGAGAACCATTGTTCTACAGCACTGAAAGCTTTTTGAGTAAGTAACTGGAGTTCTGTATGAGAGTTAGCAGAGCAGATTATAGTTGAGTCGTCCACATATTGTATACAGGTAGTATATGGGATAGCAGATTGAAGGTCATTAATAAAGATAGAAAATAGCAAAGGGCCTAGGATAGAGCCTTGAGGTACACCTAAGGAGATAGGTAGAAGATTAGAAAGTGAGTTTTTCCAAAGTACTGCCTGCTGACGATTTTCTAGGTAAGATGCAAACCAGGACAAGGCAAGATGATCAAGAGCCAGTGATTGTAGGATATGTAGTAAAGTTTATGATTCACCATATCAAAAGCTTTGGATAGGTCGATGAAGACAGAGGAAGATAGATAGTTATTGTTACGGTTAGTGTTAATGGAGTTAGTGAAGGAGAGTAAAGCAGTAGTGGTACTGTGTGAGGGTCTGAAACCATGCTGACAGTTAGAAAGTAAGTTGTTGTTGAGAAGGTGATTTAGTACTTGTTTGTGAATACATTTTTCCATGATTTTTGCGATTGGTGAGAGGAGAGCTATTGGACGAAAGTTAGAGAAATCATTAGAGTTTCCTCCTTTATGTAGTGGGATGATATGAGATATTTTCCAGATAGAGGGAAGATTCCTTCCTTTATAGATCTATTGATCAGGATGGAAATAGGGTAGGCTAAGGCTTTGGCACCTATCTGTAAGAATTCTGCAGGCAGTTTGTCTGCAGAGGGAGTGGTGGGTTTTAACTTTAGGAGCAATGATGTGATAAAGGAGGTAGAGACTGGTTGTAATTGGAGTGTAGGAGGTGGATTTAATGTGGATGGAGGAAGATTTGAGGTATCAGGAGATAGATGACTAGCTAGTGTTTGGATAGTGTTTGTGAAGAATGAGTTGAAGTCATTTGCTGTTTGTTTAGGGTTTTCTGGGTTAGAGTCCTGGGGATTAGGTGTAATGGAGTGACCTGGAGACAGAAGATTATTAATACTGGCCCAGAATTTTTAGGTTCCTTATTAGTGATGTTCTGCAGCTGAAGGTAATAGTTTTTTGTCTGTCAGGATAGCTCTTTTAGTGCTGTTTCTAAGCTCTCTAAATTTTGACGATCAGTTTGATTTTTAGTGGTGCCATTTTGACCATGATTTATTTCTAATAATGATTTTATGCCTAGTATTATTAGTTAGCCAGGGTGCTACTTTTGATTTGGTTCTGATGGTACAAGTTGGGGCATGTTGGTCTAGAATTGATAAGAATGTAGAGTTAAAGTAATCTACTGCTTCATTAAGGGGAAGATATTTCAATGAGGACCAATTACAATATTTTAGATCATCTAGAAAATGTTCTGAGTTAAAAGTCTTTTTTGTTCTTGGTGTTCTAAGTGTGGCAGGTAAGGTTAGGTTGATTTTGTGTCTAATGACATAAGTTAAAGAATGGTCGCTTAGATCATCTGGAAGGGTACCGGACTGGTAGGTTTGTTGGGGAGTATTAATCAGAATCCAGTCTAGAATAGATTCATGGTTGTTGGATTTATCAGTTCTGGTTGGACAGTTAATGAGTTGAGAAAAGCCATATAGGTTTATGTGGGATGTAGGGTTTATACTATTAAAAGAATTCCAATCAATGTTAAAGTCACCTAGAACTACTGTTTCTTGGGGGAGGTTGTTTGACAGCAAGCTCAGGATGCATTCTAGAGAGTTAGTGTTATTTCCTGGGGGGAGATATACACAAATTATGTTAATAGCTTTATTAGGGTTGATTTGAAATTTTGAGCTGATTACTTCTGCATTATTGTCCTGAGTAAGGTTAAGATTTATAATACTAATTTGTAGTTGTGCTTTGTACAGAATTGCTACGCCACCTCCCTTTTTGGTTTTACGGTCCAGTCTAAAGATATTGTACCTGGGAGGGGTAATTTCATTATCCTTAATGGTAGGTTTTAGCCAAGTTTCGGATAAACATAAGATATCAAAATGGTGAACATCTAAAAGGGCATGGAGTTGAGAGATCTTGTTACAAATGCTACGTATGTTAAGATGAGCTATGGTGAGAGAGTTGGTATAAGTGTTTGATGATATAGGAGAATCTTTGTTTTGTTTAACATAACTATTAGTGTTTGTGCTATTTGGGCCAGGGTTAGGGTGAATGTCCCCATCCAATAGTGATTGAAACAATAAGAAATATTGGAGCTGGGACTGTTTATGTAGGATGTCAATATATTTTTTATTTCTTTGTTTACTTAGCTTAGGGTAAGCAAGTTTGTGGTGTTTGGTAGATATGTAGTTAGGTATGGTAGGAAGATTTAATGTGGTTAGTGTAGAAGGTGAGTTAGGTGTAGAGGTGTGCTTAGAGGGAAGCACAAGAGTAGAGGGGAGTGGGTGTTCATAGGAGGTTAGGAGATGAGTAATCACAAGAGGAGGTAAGAGTGTTAAACAGATAGTTATTTGAAAGTATATTGGGAGAGATAATGTCCACATAGTGTAGGTTAGGGAAACCGATAGAGATAAAGGAAAATAGAAGGAAGAAGAAAGGAAAGTAATGTTAAAGACTTTAAGAGGTAGTGTGGAGGAGGGTTCTGAGAAAGTTGGGTGTGGTATGAGATAAGAGAGAGGGTTGGCAAAGAGGGATTATACCTGATTGGGTAGGGGTGTGTCAATATGAGGTATAAAAGTAGGACCACTGGGGGGTGGGAATTGGGGGCAGGGTAGGGGCGGAGTGAGCCCGTAGAGGCGAACGGAGCGGAAGAGCCCAGAGAAGGAGAAAGAGTGGTGAAAAACAATCAGAAAAGAGAGAGCAGAAGGTAAGTTTACTGAGATGTGTAGTAGGTGGAAAGATAGTCTGAGAAGTACAGTTATGGGTATGGATTTGGAGGGATTACAGTTGGATAGGATAGTAGGTTATGTGAAGGACTGAGATGGGTGTTAGCTAAGTGGAAGACAAAATGTGGATAGGCAGTCAAATGAGAGATAGTAAGGGAGAGGGTTGCAGAAGAGGTGCAATGGAGCAAGGTAGGTGAGACGAGGAGGAGAGTGGCAGGAGTATAAGAGACAGTAGGAAGATTGTGGAGTGCCAGTTGGTGGGCAGTTAGGGAAAAAGCAACACAGTCGTAGTATCAGTAAGAGGGAGGCAGCTGAAAGGCAGTTATCTAGAATGAAACACAGTCTTAGTATCAGTAAGAAGGAGGAAGCTGACAGTGATATAGTGAAGTATAGAAATAGATAGGGAGGGGAGGGTTGTTCACAGGACACCAAAGGGGTGGGTAGGGGAGTATTGGCTGCAGGCTATCCTGGCAGGGAGGCACACTGCGATCTACCAGTAGGTATCTACTACCTGAAGTATTACAAGGTTAGGAGTAACACATACTTCCAGGACAAGTTCCATGCTGGGAAACGAAGGTAGTTTTAAAACTTGATAAGAATGTTCTTAGTTGAGGCTTCTGTATTGTGGCCTTCGAGTAGGGATCAAAATTCAGTAGGGTAGAGCAGGATGGGCTGGATCACAAGTTCCAGGACAAGTTCCTTGCTGGGAAAGGAAGGTAGTTTTAAAACTTGATAAGAATGTCCTTAGTTGAGGCTTCTGTATTGTGGCCTTCGAGTAGGGATCAAAATTCAGTAGGGTAGAGCAGGATGGGCTGGATCACAAGTTCCAGGACAAGTTCCTTGCTGGGAAACGAAGGTAGTTTTAAAACTTGATAAGAATGTCCTTAGTTGAGGCTTCTGTATTGTGGCCTTCGAGTAGGGATCAAAAGTCAGTAGGGTAGAGCAGGATGGGCTGGATCACAAGTTCCAGGACAAGTTCCTTGCTGGGAAACGAAGGTAGTTTTAAAACTTGATAAGAATGTCCTTAGTTGAGGCTTCTGTATTGTGGCCTTCGAGTAGGGATCAAAATTCAGTAGGGTAGAGCAGGATGGGCTGGATCACAAGTTCCAGGACAAGTTCCTTGCTGGGAAACTAAGGTAGTTTTAAAACTTGATAAGAATGTCCTTAGTTGAGGCTTCTGTATTGTGGCCTTGGTAGGGATCAAAAGTCAGTAGGGTAGAGCAGGATGGGCTGGATCACAAGTTCCAGGACAAGTTCCTTGCTGGGAAATAAAGGTAGTTTTAAAACTTGATAAGAATGTCCTTAGTTGAGGCTTCTGTATTGTGGCCTTCGAGTAGGGATCAAAATTCAGTAGGGTAGAGCAGGATGGGCTGGATCACAAGTTCCAGGACAAGTTCCTTGCTGGGAAACGAAGGTAGTTTTAAAACTTGATAAGAATGTCCTTAGTTGAGGCTTCTGTATTGTGGCCTTCGAGTAGGGATCAAAAGTCAGTAGGGTAGAGCAGGATGGGCTGGATCACAAGTTCCAGGACAAGTTCCTTGCTGGGAAACGAAGGTAGTTTTAAAACTTGATAAGAATGTCCTTAATTGAGGCTTCTGTATTGTGGCCTTCGAGTAGGGATCAAAATTCAGTAGGGTAGAGCAGGATGGGCTGGATCACAAGCGTAGGACACAGCGAAATGCCAAGAGCCAGGGAATGCACAGCAGCCAACTGGAGGTTAGAGGAGTAAAGATTTTCTGCTGTCCTTTGCAAGTAATGAGATGTCAACTGCTAGATATGTAGTTACTAGTGTCATGCTTTCCTGTAAATGTCTTTACATCCACCCATTGCCATTAATTCTTACACTTTGTACTGCATTTTAATTTGAATGTATAGAGCTCAGCTGATAGAAGCTCCACAGAAAGTTTTCCATTGTATTACACCACTGCCTTTGCATATGTATGTGGTAATCTTTGATAGTACACTAATTTCTGGTTTATTTAGGATCAATGTGTCCAGCTGAGCATGCTGTATGTAGTCACATGTTGCCACAGTGCAATCAATAGCTTTCTCTCTCATATTTTTAAACTTATGTAATCCTGACTTCATATCTATGTACAGCCCATATAATAGTCTACACAACACTGTTAAAATACCAGGTATTTGTGATCTAACAAATGAGAACACAACATAATTTCAAAACTTTTCTCTTGCCATTAATCTCTACAATTCAATTGACATACAAATGATTCGTTAAGGGTGAAAAACATAAAAAATAAGCAACATAGAATAATAAGCAGGTTGCAGAAGTGTCAACACCCTTAAACTAATACTTTGTTGAAGCACCTTATTTTTTTATAATAGCATTCAGTCTGATTGGGTCTGAGTCAATCATCATGGCACATCTTGACTTGCCCATTCTTCCTTGCAAAAGGCCATCTCTTGTACGCAGTCTTCTTCAGGTCAGCCAAGTATTTTTATAGGATTTGGGTATGCCTCTAGCTGGACCATTGCAAAACTATAATTCTCATCTCTTCCAGCCATGCTTTTGTTTATTTGGATGTCAGCTTGGGGTCATTGTCATGCTGAAAGGTGAAATTCCTCTTCATCTACAGCTTCAGCTTTTTATCATACCACTGAAGGTTTTGGGCCAAAACTGAATGGAATTGTAGTTTATTGATCATTCGGGAAGTTGCCCATCTCTTTCAACTTTCTGCTTTAAAAGACCACATCTGCGCTGGTTTCCCATCTTACCTGTACCTAACCAAATGGAAAGCACTTGATACAAGCCTTCTAGCTTAAAAGAGAGACTTTGGAGTGATTATCAGTTTTCTGTATTTTCTTGCTGTACTTAACTGTTTTCCACCTCAATGCTGATTTTTCCAGCACTTGTGATTTAAAAGCTTTTTTCCCATATGTTGTACTTATTTGACTGCCTGCACTTTTAAAAAGTTGCTTTGTTTATATATAAATTTTGGAACTGTTGTACGCTACACAATAAAGTGTGATAGCCTTTTCTGATCACTTGTAGTCATTTAAAGCTGCTTTAAGTGTACTTTTCAGGCTAGTGCTGAATTCAGGGCTGTGTTACAAGTATCTGAGTTGCCCATGCCTTATTTGGATAGAGGGAACTTTCTCTGTTCACCTGTGAGAGAGGGTAAATTTGAGCAGCGATCTGTCCCTGGAGGAGTGGTTCCAGTCCTGAAGTTAGTAGTTTAAAAAAAGAAGTTATGTACTCACCATAACGTTCCATCTGAGTAGGTACTTCATTTGTCTGCAACCTGTGGGTATCAGATCCGACTTCGGATCAGAGGCGGCAGCTTTCCAAGCTCCAAGATCTGAGCTCCTAGCTCCTCCCCCTACCCATAATCCCCTGCTACCAACCACATTACCTCATATCGTTTTTCTTGCCTCACCAACCTGGTAACACAAAAATCAACTGCAAAAGTGATCAGAAATTCCCAAAAGGTTCGGGGGATGGCAGGGGGGGGGGGTCGGTTGCAGACAAATGAAGTACCTACTCAGATGGAACGTTATGGTGAGTACATAACTTCTTTAGCTGAAGTAGTTACTTCATTTGCTCTGCAACCTGTGGGACAGCGTCCCCAGCTACCTTATAAGAACCTGGTTGGTCCTTACGGAAGGATATTCCGAAGCACTGCGGAGCCAAAAGAAGCCCTACTTCTCGAAATCACATCTAATTTTTAATGAGAAATGAACGTATGAGAAGAGGACCAAGTAGCTGCTGAACATATGTCGTCCACCGGAACCCTAGACCAGAAGGCTGTTGAGGTGGCTACAGATCTTGCAGAATGAGCACGGATACTAACCGGGGCTGGTTTGCCAGACGATATATACCCCTGAATAATACACTGACGAATCCAATTTGCTACAGTGACTTTGGAAATGGCTTTACCCATGGCTGATTTTGCATACGAGACAAACAACTGGTCCGACTTGCGAAACTCTCTAGTCCTATGCAAGTAGAAACGCAGATGCCTGTGTACATCCAATTTGTGTAATGTGTATTCTCCCTTGTTCTGAAAAGTTGGAAAAAACACTGGTAGATTTATCAATTGATTTATATTTGCTTCTGAAGCAACCTTAGGCAAGAAAGACGGGTTAGTCCTGAGGGACACTATCTTTGTGAAAGATAAGGTAAGGAGGTTTCATACACAAGGCTTGTAATTCTGAAACCCTTTTGGCTGAAGTAATAGCCACTAAGAAGGCTGTTTTCCATGACAAGAACTTCAACGGAATTGAGGCCACAGATTCAAAAGGTGGACTCGTCAAGGCTTGCAAGACTACAGTGAGATCCCATGGGGGAACCACAGACTTTATCTGTGGATTTAAAAAGAAGAAGCCTCGTAAGAAGGTTTTGCACAACTTTGTAGATGCTAAGGAACCTATGCCATCACCCACATGAAAATGGGAGATGGCCGCCGACTGCACCTTAACCATAGAAGCGCTTGCTCCCTGTCGAAAGATCAACGAGAGGAAGTCCAGGATGGTCGGAATATGGACAGTAAATGGGTCCAAGCCCCTATCTTTGGCCCAAATGGAAAAACGTTTCCATTTACTGCTGTAAAGTTTTCTGGTAGACGGCTTATGAGCCACAACCAGAATGGCCCTAACGGGAGATGAGATACCGGGAGTCCTAGCCATTAACGGAACTGGATCAGCCAAGCCGCAAGCTTGAGGTTGACCAAGTTCGGGGTTAGGCAATCCGTGGGATGAGAGATCAGTTCTGGACTGGGATCCAGAATCCACGGAG
The DNA here is from genome assembly GCF_019279795.1 of Protopterus annectens. Lineage (NCBI taxonomy): Eukaryota > Metazoa > Chordata > Ceratodontiformes > Protopteridae > Protopterus > Protopterus annectens. Next base: position 12,941 of record NW_025048970.1, on the reverse strand, counting down.
GAGCCACACTGAGAATGCAGAAAGGGGAACCAGATCTGCCGAGGCCAGAATGGGGCTATGAGGATAACTCTGCTCCCCAACTGACAGGCTTTCTGAATGAATTTCATCATGAGTGGAAGGGGGGGATAAGCATAAAGGAGCCCGGGAGGCCAAGCATGGACTAGAGCATCTCTGGGGGTTTCCCCTCTGGGGGGAATTATTGCGAAGTACTCGCTACATTTTGTGTTTAAAGGAGAAGCAAAAAGATCGCAGTGAGGCTGACCCCATTTGTGGAAGATCTGCTTCACAACAGATGGATTCAGAGACCTCTCGTACGGAGTGAGAAGCACCCGACTTAGCTTGTCCGCTAATATGTTGGATCGTCCCAGGATGTGCGTTGCTACCAGAAAACAGTTGGTGGAGATCACCCATTCCCAAACTCTCATGGCCTCTCGACACAGGGGATAGGATCTGGTTCCTCCCTGCTTGTTTATATACCAGACTACAGACATGTTGTCTGTCTGGATCGCAATAGTCCCCAGGGAAAGAAGGTCGTGGAGAGCTTGCAACGCCAAGAGCACCGCCCTCATCTCTAGGACACTGATATGCAATGCAGTCTCTAAGGAAGTCCACGTGCCTTGAACGGATCTGCCTGAACAATGCCCCCCCCCACCCGAGGCGAGAAGCGTCCGTGGTCAACGTGGCTTAGACCGCGGGGATCACAAAAGGCCTCCCTTCTCTGAGTTCCCGCGCATGCAACCACCAAAGAAGGAAGTCCCTGCAAACTCTGCTCAGCGGTATCGGCGTGTTCAATGGGTGGAGCAAGAGGGACCATTGGACTTGAAGGGTCCATTGTAATATTCGCATTCGCAGACGGGCATGGAGGGAAAGACCGATCGCTGCTGCCATAGACCCTAGTGCCCTCAGGACTAACTCTGCTGGGGGAGTAGGACTCCGGAGAAGGGCTAACACCTGATAAGACAAGCTGTTCAGTCTGACTGATGTTAGAGTAGCTCGAGAGATTCGAGTATCCAACCTGGCCCCTATGAATTCCAGGGCTTGAGTGGGGCACAGGCAGGACTTCTGCAGGTTTACTGAAATGCCTAGGTTGTGGGCTAGAGTCAGTGCGTAATCTCTCGCTACAGAGAGCTGATGCCTGTTGGTCGCGGTAAGGAGCCAGTCGTCTAGGTACGGGAAGACCTGAATGCCCTGAATTCTCAGGTGGGCTGCAACCACCGCCATGACCTTGGGTGAACACTCTGGGGGCTGAGGTGAGGCCGAATGAAGAACCCTGAATTGATAATGACTGGCTCCGAGCCGGAAGCGGAGAAACCTCCTGGATCGTCTGTCCATCAAGATGTGGTAGTACGCATCCTTGAGATCTATGGAGCACATCCAGTCGTTCTCCCGAAGAAGGGGGAGGATAGATTGAAGAGTGACCATCCGGTACTTTTCCTTGGGTATGAACAGGTTCAGAGCGGAAAGGTCTAAGATGGGTCTGAGGTCCCCGGTTTTCTTTGGCACCAAAAAGAACCTTGAGTAATAACCCAATCCGGACTGATCTGGGGGGACGGGCTGGATGGCTCTTTCTTAGCAGCTTCAAAATCTCTGAAGCCGCTGCCTCCCTCTGATCGGGTGGGACATCGGGGAGGTGCCTGGTTTTGGGGGGAAGATTTAGGAAAGGAATGAAATAACCTCTGGAAATGATATGGAGCACCCATTGATCCATTGTAAGGGACTCCCAGTTTGACAGGTGCTCCGTCAACCGCCCCCCGACTGCCTCCAGAGAGGGACAGTCGGGCAAGCCCTCAGGGCTGTTGCGCAGGTCTGTCAGAGAAAGGTTCTCTAGACCCGAAATTACGCGGCCCCCCTCTGCCTCTGGGCCGGCGTCCACCTTGTCCTCCTCTGCCTCTAGAGGACAAGTGGTCCGCAGCTGGATGGGATTGCTTAGACTTGCGGAACCACAGCTTCTTTTGTCCCCTCTGATTCCTGGAGAAGGATCTTTGGGGACTAAAGAAGCGGACTCCGACGGCAGACAGCGTCTTCCCGTCCTTTTCGCTTTGGACCAGCGTATGGCGAACAGTCTTGCCGAAAATAGCAGAACCATCAAAGGGTGCATTCGCGAAGGACGCCTTGAAGGGATCTGCGAAGTCGCAAAGATGGAGCCAGGCGTGAAGTCGTAAGACGACCCCTGCTCCGCTGGCTCTAGCGGCTCCTTCTGAAGCATGACAGAGGAGCCGCATAGACGTATTGGAGATGGATTTCAGTGTGGCCATTCGTGTCATAAACACATTCCTGTCTCCGACCGACAGACTCCGGGGGGGCTGCAGCGTATTCCTTGATCAAGTCTCGCTGTAGCCTGATGGTATGTGCCATGTAGTTCAGCGCCCTCATGGAAAAGGTCATTGAAGCAAACATCTGTTTCCCAATCCAGTCCAACGCTCGAGATTCTTTATCTGGCAGGTGGACCAAAGAACTCTCCTGAGCGAGTTCTTTCTTGGTGGCCGCCGCCACCAACATGGCATCAACAGGGGATCCTTTGGCCCATGATTGCCTATCTGTGGGGGGACTTAGTATTTTATTGGGACGCCTAGGTATTGGCTGCACGGTGTCGGGCTCCTTCCACGCCCTGGTGGTAATTAAGTCCACCAGGGGGTCGGCTGGAGGGGACAATAGGAAATAGATGGGCCTGCCTCAAACGCCTCCAGAAACACAGATTCATCAAGGGAAGGTTTCTGGGCAGACCACCCCCCCTCTAATACGCAACATTTCCATGATGTCTCCAAAGGAGACATCTTCAGGGGGTGACCTTGGGGAACCCTCCCTATCATTTAAATCCGTGTCGGTGGTAACCGACTCGGGGGAGTCCAGATGCCTCCTTTTACACCGACGTTTCCGAGGGACCTCCTCGGTGGGGCTATCCGAAGAGGGCTTGTCCACGGGTTGTTGCTCCTCTGCAGGAACTAGCTGTAGGGCTTGGGCAGGCTGTCCCGATGGTCGGATGATGGAAGACAGACCCTCATACAGTTGGGGTACGGGTAGATCCAAAGCCCGAACCGAGGATCTCTACAGTACCCTCACTCCACTACCTCAAAAGCTGAAGGGGAATCACCATCTCCAGCCTCCAAGAGCAATCTCCTCGGCTCCGAGGAAGGGATCGGGGTCGGAGCCGAAGCAGTCGGCGCCAAGAGAGAGGTGCGCTCCGAAGCCAACAGCTCCGAAGATACAACTCCCCCGGATCTGACGCTCAGCCCTTGGCCCCGAGAGCTCGGATCAGACAAGCTCGAGGGCATAGTTGGCGAAGAGACCAGCGCCATCGGCGCCGACAAATCCCTGGGTCCGAATGGGCCCAGATCCGATGACTCCGAGATCCGAAAACGAGTCGGAGAAGGAGTGATCGGGGCAAACATGGGGGCCGCACCCCCTCCCAGAGAGGGGGGAGGCAAGAGCACCCCCATCTGCATTTGGGTCTGCAAGAACCAATGCATCATCCGGTCCATATCCGCTTCGGAGATGCTTTTGGTTGACCTGGAAGAGGTAGTAGAGGCGGGCCGGGAGGGCCGCCTCGACGACCTCGAGGGAGACTGATCTTCCTCCGGCGAGAAGTTAGGCGAACGGAGCCAAGAGGAGAAGGATCTGGAGACCCCCGAAGGAGACTTAGCTATTTTAGCTGGCGGAGCCGAGGGGTGAGACTCGGCCCGTCTTTTATGGGATCTATGTCCCTCCTTATCCTTGTGCCTCTTCTCCTTAGTTGAGGAGGCACTAGTTACCCCAGAGCTCAAACCCAAAGAGGGAGGTTGTGTCCCGGGTTGAGCTGAGGGAACAGAGGGCGCCGAGGCAGCTGAGGCAGCCGGAGCCCGAACGGGAGAGGAAGAAGAAGCTGACTCCTGGGGGAGCTTTCCTGCCAGGATCAGCTTGTTTTTCCTATCCCGAAGTGCCCGGGGGTTAAAGGCCGCACAGATCTGGCAGGCCTCTGAAAGATGGGCTGCCCCCAGGCACAAAACGCACTGAGTGTGGCCATCAGCTGGGGAAAGCTTGTGGCCACACTCAGTACATTTAGAAAAAATGGCCTTAGGCCCTTCCACCATGTTAAACACTCGCACACACACCCAAACGCTAAGGGGGGAGGGGGAGTGACAAAAGAAAAACTAACTGTACCAGGAAAAAAAAATTAAACTAGCACTAAAAAGGGGTAGAAAAAGGTTTACTACCACACACGCATGATTTTTAAACTTTTGGATGAAGTTATAATAGAAACGATCTCACCCAGCCAGGAGCTCTTCAAAGGGAAAGCTTCTTCAGCCGCGGCAAAAAACGATCAGAGGTAATGCGGTTGGTAGCAGGGGATTATGGGTAGGGTGAGGAGCTAGGAGCTCGGATCTTGGAAAGCTGCCGGCTCGGATCCGAAGTCGGATCCGATACCCACAGGTTGCAGAGCAAATGAAGTAACTACTTCAGATAACGCGTTTGCAGAGTTTTGTGTGCCGGGCAGCACCGGATAGCTAGGGTTAATTTATTCCCGGCTCCACTAAGTCTCCGCTTCAGTCGTACACTTGAAACTAGTCTAACTCTCAACCTAAGCACTCAAAAAGCATCCTACAGTGAAGCACTTGCTCATGACCTAAAAGGAAGCAGTAATATACCCAGACACTTGACTGCACAGCAGGCCAAGGCTCTCTAGCCACCCCTCCCCAACCAAGCGACTAAGCAGCTCACCCTACTATTCATGCATGACCAAAGGACAAATTCAGATGTACTATCCAGTCCAGCAGGCGAATCTGGGTATCCTGAGGCAATGTTATAAGTGGCTCATGTACACAGACAGCCCTCTGCTCCTACCACAAAACACTAACATATGCGAGAGATGCAATTATACAGCCAACCAGGAGGCTAAGGTCACTCCGGCTAAGACTGGAACAGACAGTCATGCGGAGAAGGTTAACACTTGCACCACACCTCCAGCCTCACATACACCTACTAAACCAGCACTGGCAAAAAATACACAAATACACAAAATCATACTCAGAGGCTCTAAATAAAAACCTGCAAAAGAATCTGAGAGCTCCAAAGCAGACACACACAAAACCTGCACCTCCCGTCACAAACCAGACAACACATAAAACACACAATCAATGTGCCGCACAATCACAGCCCTTAAGGCAAAATAACATGCCTAATACACTAGTAATAGGTGACTCCATAGTCAAGAACACTGACGCCCCACTCACTATGCTGGACAAGGAGAAGGTTACTGTTAGCTGCTTATCGGGAGCCAGAATCCAACACAAACACAAGCACAAGTACAAACATGACTCTGTCATTGTTCATGTTGATGTGAATGAGCCGAGACATACCTCACTGGACTACATGAAAAGAGACATGGAAGAGCTCTCTGATCATGTAGCCCAGGCGGGTATGACCCTGAGTAGCATCCCGCCTTCAGCAAGAATGATACCCAAGTATAAAGAAAAAATTATCACTTTCAACAAATGGCTAAGCTTCTGGTGTCATTCAAAGCGGTTCCAGTGTCTGTCAGCCTGGGATGACATGCTCAACAAGCCGCGTTGCTTCTCAAGAGACTGCTTGCACCTTTCACCCCTTAGCTTTTGAATACTGGCCAAGGCTATTGGTGTCACCATAGTGGCTTTTCTAGTCAAGGCTGAAAATTCTAACCCACCACCATAAACAGCACAAGTAAAAAAATGAAGGTTATGCTACTCAACGCCAGGAGTTTAAATCTCATAATGCATGCGCTCGAAGCACTCCGAAGTATGGAGAACATCAACATCTGTGCAGTAACTGAAACCTGGTTCAAGGCTCCCGAGAGCACTCCAGCACTACTGGGCTACAACTCATACTACACATTTCAGCCACAGAACATGGACCGAAACACAAAAGCAGTGGGTGTATCCAAATTCATCAAGGATCCCCACACCTCCAGGTTACTGGCACAGCATGATACCTCTGAGAACATCCATGTGCAAATAACATCGGGCAAATCTGCAATGCAAATTGTGGCCTGCTACAAATCATCCTCCATGACGCATGACTAACACACCACCTTTCTGGAGACACTGGAAAACATGAAGGTCTTACAGAACACCCTGATATTCGGCAATTTCAATTACCCTACCATTAACTGGGAAAAGTACCCAAGTACAAACTCCCAGGCCCAGCGTTTCCTGGAATTTATCAACTCAAATGCCCTGGATCATCTGGTAAACTCCACCACCACAGACCACAACATATTGGACCTGGTCATCACCAACATGGGAGACAGGTGTTCCGTACCAGAGGTCAACCAGTCACTGGTTAGATCAGACCATAAACTAATCACCCTGGATGTCCACACCCCACCATCACCCCCAACCAAGGAAACCACAGTGAAAACTTTTCTAAAGCACCTTACTTAAGGCAGAGGTGGTAAGTTTGACAGCCCCCACGCTAAAGGTTAACACTGCCCAAGATGCAGAATCCTTTACAATTGCACTCTATGAGCACCTACAAGGATGCATGGATCGTGCCAGCCATAGCAAAACCAAGACTCACTCCCCTAAGAGAAACAAAAGTCTGGTGGACCCCTGCCATAAACAGGTTATACAACAGAAGGAGGAAACTAGTTCATAAAATAGCAAATCCCAAGAAGGGAAGACATCCCTGATCAGTATCAGTAATAAGGACCCTCATAAAATCATCCAAGGCTAACTTCAAAAGAAATATAGCCAAGTATTCGAAAGATCAACACAAAGCCTTCTTTAACTATGTCAAGAATCTAAGTAGCAACTCACAGATATGCTGTGAGCTACTGCAAAATGGCACAAAATATACTGAACCTACTACTATTGCCAACATCAAGGAAGATAGATTCAGTGCAAACTTCACCTCCCTATCACCTTCAAAAGTGCCCACAACAATACCAGAAAAGTGTTGTCCCGGAAATCACAGAAGCACAGATGAAAACAGCCCTTACACAATCCAAAAACACAGCATCAGTGGTGCCATATGGTGTCCGAGGCTGCGTCTTGCCCTAACTACACAACAAACTAACCACCCACCTAGACACACTGTTCAACCTCAGCCTCTGCACAGGCTGCTGGTGCACAGCAACGGTTAGTCCGCTCCACAAAGGAGGGGCCACAAATGACCCTGGTAACTACTGCCTCATAAGCCTGACGAGCCAGGTCTGCAAGGCTATGGAGTGCATCGTCATGGAACTCATCAACAAAGACATTGGGAACCACAAAACACTTGACCCAACCCAGTTAAGCTTTGTTAAGGGCAGAACATGCCTACTAAATATGTTGACTTATTTGAGACAGTCACCAAGGCCATAGATGAGGGAAAGGTGGTTCACACAGCCTACCTTGATCTTGCCAAAACGTTTTACACCATTCCTCAATCGGGTATTACAGAAAAACTCACCATCCTAAACATAAACCCCTACGTCACAAGATGGCTTACAGACAGAACTCGCACAGTAGTAATTGCGGGCTCCAGGTCTGACTCTAAACTAGTCACAAGTGGTGTCCCGCAATGGTCTGTTCTGGGATCCCTACTGTTCGGCATATATTTCTCAGAAGTACAGGCAAACACAAGAGGACTATGGCTGACCAAGTTCGCCGATGACTGCAAACTGGGAGCCATAATCAACTATCCGGCTGACCTGGACCTCCTTCAAAAAGGCCTGGCTGAGACACACACCTGGTATCAAAGTCATGGCCTCAAGGTAAATGCCCAAAAATGCACAGCCATCCCGTTTGGGAAAAACAAAATACCCACAAATTACCACATAGGTGGCAGCCCCCTTAATACAGAAAAGGTAAAAAGAGATCTGTGGACCCAGGTAGATCGCGATCTCTCCTTTGACAATCATACTGCCAAAGTAGTTAGGAAATACTTCTATGTGGCTCATCAAATTACTAAGGAGTTTGCATCTAGAAATAAAGAGGTTATAGTACTCCTCTACTCATCAGAACCATCATAGAGTACAATGCCCCATTTGGGATGTACCTCAAGACACTTTCAACAGCTGGAAAGACCACAAAAGCACCTCACCAAGAGGATTACTGGCCTTAAACAAATGTCCCATGCAGCCCGACTGAAAAAACTCAGGCTGTACTCAGTGGCATATTGCTTACTCAGAGATGATCTCGGTCTGACTTACAAAGCCATGTCCAAGTCAGAATTGATGTACATGCTCCACCTAAAGAAATCCAAGTCACTGCGAGCCATGCGCTCTAGTGAGCTAAACCTCGCCACAACAATAAACAGAACATGCTGGAATGACAGATTCCAGTCACAGACACTCCCCATGCATTGGAACAAAATTCCTAACTACATTAGGCAGAGGCCCTCACTAACACTAGTGGATGGGTAACAGAAAATACACACCTGAGATCACTTCATTGGCTCTGCTTGACAATGGTGCGGTAAAAGCCAACACACTCAGGATAGGCTTATAAATGCCCTTGGGTGGATAGCCTAGTAACTACCTATGAACTGTCCCCAATTCACTCCACCTTCACTAAAGCCTCAGTTAGATGAAAAAAATCAACCCCAAAGCATGATACTGCCACCACCATCATGCTTCACCATGGGGATGGTGTTATTTTGTTGATGAGGTGTGCTTTTCTTGCGAAAATTATTTAATTTTGGTACTTGGTCATACATAGTCATATTAATGAAGGGGACAACCGTGCAAATGCATCTGCATACTGACATGATATCCAGGACGGGGTAGATATAGGAAACAATTCAATGGTGTGTCAGGGCAGTCATTGTACATACAGGATCATACTGCTTTAGTGAGCAATCTCCAAATTAACTTATTTGTGTGACACTGCAGTCACTGTTCATAACTGAGACAAACTCATGTACCTGTTGCTGATTGAAATAATTTGTTTTTGTGTTCGGAAATTCAAGAGTGCTTAATTATGCAAAATGTCTGATGGAATGGTGACTTACATTATGGTGCTTTCGTACAACATGATAGACATTGCTCTTCTGATTGCTGAGTTCGCCACTTACTGAAATCATTGATGGCTTGCCCTTGTGGACGGTGATGAATGCTTAGATCCTCTATTCTTATAGCATATAGCCTGTTTTGCAAGTAATTTTGAATGTCTTTGGCACGGCGTTTTACAGGTGTAGTTTCAGGTCTGCCAGTATTCAATAGCTAATGTTGACTGGCACAAGAATCCACTAATGTCAACCTTGCTTAATGCCTTCTCTACTTGTACACGAGACATTTAGAGGCTGCAGATACATAAATAGCTAGATAAGTGAAAATATGGATTGTTGGTGTTCACGGAATGCTGGCCTATAAGGGTATCAGACATTACTCCACTGCAGACAAAATTCTAGGAGCTCTTTTTATCCTTAATTGTTTGATATTATTATCCCTGAGCATTTGTGGAGTATGAAAAACAGTGCCACTGGCTAGTTTAGTTTATTTTTGTAATTTGAAGGCAGGTGTGCGTGTGCATGTGTGTATCTTAGGGCTATAGAAATTAACTGGAATAAATGCCTATTTATTGTGTTTATAGCTAAATATACATACATGCATAGATATATACTTAGATATAGAAATCTACATTTTTATAAATATATAGAGTACCATCGACAAATACAACAATTGATATGGTAAGATATGTCTTCCTAAAGAATTAACTATATCACTACAGTAGCTTGTGTGTGTGTGTGTGTGTGTGTGTGTGTGTGTGTATAAAGATAAATACCCGCATAAGCAGCGTCTATAATAGACTGCCCTTAGACTGTGTGAAATTGTGCCGTAATACTTATTCAGTTTGTTGCTTGAAATTAACTAATTACATTTTTCTAATTCAGTTTACTGACGCCACATGTAGCAATGGTGTTTGGCATTGACTGATGGGTGTGCTTATTTTAACACTAAACATGGATTTTTAATACCTCCATTATTTGCCTTCATTATTTTGACATGTCCTTGTACACCTTCATACCAGATTAATAAATATGTATAGTCAGTCCATAGTTTTGCAAAATGATTCATTTTAATTGTGCAAACTTGGACATATTACAGTAGGGTTCACTTGGGAGTAATGTCTCCTTTGGATGTTCAGGCCTAGTTGCACTTATTACTGAAGCTTTTAGGGGTTACTGTTTCTCCTTATTTCACTTTTCACCCATTTTCATCATGATTTTTCTTCCTTTGATATAAGATGAATACAAAGAGATCAGGAAGCACTCTTAGGACACCGTGGGGGGTCATGGCTACCGGACTCAACTGCCAACCCATTACTCTGACAAGCCTGTTCTTTCATTGTCCGTTTCAAAAATCTCAAGTTCTGCATTTGCATTTCATAAGAAATAAGTCACATTTCCTTGCATGTATCTCCCTTCTGATCAAAAGCAATCATGGTCATTGTTATTCATTCTGTTAAACATATGTCTTTTATGTGGTACACACTGTAGTAGTGAAGTAGTTGTGTTGTGCTATCCTTTATTTACATTTAGCTAAACTATCTTGCCTTCCACTTAGTGCTAGGTTGTTTTTTTGCATTTTAATGCAAATGCGGATAGCTCAACTGCTATCAGTAGCTTTTTCATCTCCACGGGACACTCTCCATTGTAGTATGCCACTGTATTTCCATATGCATGTGGTCACTCCCTGCAGCTTTGTCTGTATACTAATTTGTAGTGACTTGCAGAATATGAGAGCCCTGGACAGCATGCTCAATGTAGCCTTATGAGATTTACAGCAGTCATCCTTATTTCATTATCTTTTTTCAACTGTACTGTTTGTATACTAATGCTTAGTATTTCTTCTGTGTGTATTCACACACACACACACACACACACAATATATGCAGTAGCAGGAAGTGACAGACGTAAGAGTGCACAGAATCGGCAAGAGAAAAAAATAAAGATAACAGATTATGAAAGAGAAAAGAAAAAAATAAGCAATATTAGTTAATTTACATCAGAGGCCTGGGTAGAGGCATACATACTTATGCTTACTTACAGCTAAGTAGACGGTGAGTACTTCTAGAGTAAGTCACTCTAGAGTAAGCAGAGAGGAAGTCTCCTCTAATACTTGGGTAGTAGGACAGAATATAGAGGGGATGAATGTGAAGGGAGTGGGAGATAGCGAATGAGAGGTTAGTCAGGGTTAGAGCAATGGCATTGCCAGTGTGTGTTGAGGTATTCCTTGAGATATTTTTTTACAAACAATGTAGAATAAAGAGAAGAGTTCATTAGGAAGTTGTTTCCAGGTTTTTCCCACTGTGTTACAGAATACTGAGTCTCCAGCCTTGTTATTACGTTTAGTAGTGGAAACTAGTAGCTTATTAGCTGAGCGTAGTGTTTCCAGATTCTTGTATGGAGTAATCAGACTACATAGGATTGGGGTATCCATAATGTGGTAGAGAATCTTTTGGGTGATAAGTTGTTGATAATGAGGTCGATTCTGCAGTTCTAACCATCCCAGCTGTTTAAGGTTGCGACAGTGATGGGTTCTAAAAGGGGCGACTGCGGCGAATCTGGCAATGTTATTATAGCTGGTTGCAAGTTTACTCCGGTTGCTTTTAGATAGGTTGGTATAAATGGCACAGGTATACAACATGTTAGAGATAGGGTGGTTGTGGGCAATGGTAGTTCTGGGCAATGGTGTAAGGAAGGTTTTGAGTCTATAAAGGGAGCCTACTTTTCTGTTGACTGACTTTATAGTAGTATTGATATGATCATCATAGTTAAGGTACAGGTCTATTGTGATACCCAAGAGTCGAGTTGTAGTGTCTGGGGATATGGTATTTGCATTGTTAGAGGTTACTGTCAAGAACAGATTAAAGTTGAATCATCTGCATATTGTATGCAGGTGGCTTGTGGAGTATTGGCTTTAATATATATATATATATATATATATATATATATATATATATATATATATATATATATATGTGTGTGTGTATCACGGTGGTGGTGCATGCTGTAGCGTTGTCGCCTCACAGTCACACGCTGTCTGGTTCGATTCTCAGCTAGAGCGTCTTCTGCGTGGAGACATGTGTGAATGGGCGTACCTTCGTTAAAGGTTGCATGTCAGGGCTGGTAACTCGGCATGTAAAAATCAACTACCAATCATTAGCAGACAGGAGTTGCGCTGTGGCGACCCCTAACCGGGAAAAGCTGAAAGACAACAACACAGGTTTGTGTGTGTCTGTGTGCGCGCATACATATATTGGTGTGTGTGTGCGCGTATATATATATATATATATATATATACACACACATATATATATATATATATATATATATACACATATATATATATATATATATATATACACACATATATATATATATATATATATATATATATATATATACACACATACACACAACACGTATAGGAATGTGTGTGTAAAATGCGGTAATATTACCACTACTCCTACACCAAAACACACCCACAAAAATCATGACTGTTCCAACCTCAAGTTATGCTACTTATCCTAGCCATCTGTGTTAACAGCTGCAACAGAACCTTCTTTTACCCTTACCTGTCTAGCGACTAATGATGTATAATGTCACTAAAAGTGAACATGACCTCTGTTTCCTTAGTCATCATCACAAACTAAAAATACTATTATATCAGTAAATACTTCCCCATTCTGCGACCAAATGCAAGCGACAGGGCACTCAAAGTAACACTGGTTTAGAATTGATTTATTTTATCTATTTTACATTTGTTAACCAGGAAATGCAGACTGCACCAGGTTCATTTTCAGCATAGGCCTGTGGAGAAAAGCTCCGGCATCTAGTTGTACAAATACATTACAGCAGGTATAATACACAAATAAGATGTCGCACACATGTTACAACATATCTGGTGAACATAGTAATATAACAACAAATAACCAAGAACATTACAAATAAATGCTGGTGTAGCAAATAGGTATTAAAAAAAATTTTTGAAAAAAAAAACAATG
>NW_025048969.1:0-43177 GCF_019279795.1 Protopterus annectens | reverse complement strand
TGTTTTTATAGGTGTGTGTGTGTGTGTCTAGATAGGTGTGTGTGTGTGTCTAGATAGGTGTGTGTGTGTGTGTGTCTAGATAGGTGTGTGTGTGTCTAGATAGGTGTGTGTGTGTGTCTAGATAGGTGTGTGTGTGTCTAGATAGGTGTGTGTGTGTGTGTGTCTAGATAGGTGTGTGTGTGTGTGTCTAGATAGGTGTGTGTGTGTGTGTCTAGATAGGTGTGTGTGTGTGTGTGTCTAGATAGGTGTGTGTGTGTGTATAGGTGTGTGTGTGTATAGATATGTGTGTGTGTGTAGATATAGGTGTGTGTGTGGATATGGGTGTGTGTGTGTGTGTGTGTGTGTGTGTGTGTGTGTGTATAGGTGTATATGTATATATATATATGTATATATATATATATATATATATATATATAATGTGTGTGTGTGTGTGTGTGTGTGTATATGTATATAGATATATATATATATATATATATATATATATATAGATGTGTGTGTGTGTATAGGTGTGTGTGTGTGTATAGGTGTGTGTGTATAGGTGTGTGTGTATAGGTGTGTGTGTGTATAGGTGTGTGTGTGTATAGGTGTGTGTGTGTGTGTAGGTGTGTGTGTGTGTGTGTGTATAGGTGTGTGTGTATAGGTGTGTGTGTGTGTGTATAGATGTGTGTGTGTGTGTGTGTGTGTATAGATGTGTGTGTGTGTGTGTGTGTATAGGTGTGTGTGTGTGTGTGTGTATATAGATGTGTGTGTGTGTATAGATATGTGTGTGTATAGGTGTACAGATGTGTGTGTGTATAGATGTGTGTGTGTGTGTAGATGTGTGTGTGTGTGTGTGTGTATAGATGTGTGTGTGTGTATAGATGTGTGTGTGTGTGTGTATAGATGTGTGTGTGTGTGTGTGTATAGATGTGTGTGTGTGTGTGTGTATAGATGTGTGTGTGTGTGTGTGTGTGTGTGTGTATAGATGTGTGTGTGTATAGATGTGTGTGTGTGTATAGATGTGTGTGTGTGTAGTGTGTGTGTAGGTGTGTGTGTATAGATGTGTGTGTGTGTGTGTGTGTGTATAGATGTGTGTGTGTGTGTGTATAGATGTGTGTGTGTGTGTGTGTGTATAGATGTGTGTGTGTGTGTGTGTCTATAGATGTGTATAGGTGTGTGTGTGTAGGGGTGTCTAGATAGGTTTTGTGTGTGTGTCTAGTTAGGTTTTGTGTGTGTGTCTAGTTAGGTTTTGTGTGTGTCTAGATAGGGGTGTGTGTGTGTGTCTAGATAGGTGTGTGTGTGTGTGTCTAGATAGGTGTGTGTCTAGATAGGTGTGTGTGTGTGTCTCTAGGTGTGTGTGTGTGCATGTGTGTGTATAGATCTAGGTGTGTGTGTCTCTAGATAGGTGTGTGTGTGTCTCTAGATAGGTGTGTGTGTGTCTCTAGATAGGTGTGTGTGTGTCTCTAGATAGGTGTGTGTGTGTCTGTCTGGATAGGTGTGTGTGTGTCTGTCTGGATAGGTGTGTGTGTGTCTGTCTGGATAGGTGTGTGTGTGATTGTCTGGATAGGTGTGTGTCTGTCTGGATAGGTGTAGGTGTGTGTATAGATAGGTGTGTGTGTGTGTGTATAGATGTGTGTGTGTGTGTGTAGGTATGTGTGTATAGATGTGTATGTGTGTAGATGGGTGTAGGTGTGTGTGTGTGTATAGATGTTTGTGTGCGTATAGGTGTGTGTAGGTGTACACATGTGTGTGTATAGATGTGTGTAGGTGTGGGCGTATAGATGTGTGTGTAGATGTGTGTGTAGGTGTGTGTGTGTATAGATGTGTGTGTAGGTGTGTGTGTATAGATGTGTGTGTGTGTGTGTGTATAGATGTGTGTGTGTGTGTGTATAGATGTGTGTGTGTAGATGTGTGTGTGTGTGTGTGTGTGTGTGTATAGATGTGTGTGTGTGTGTCTATAGGTGTTTGTGTGTAGGTGTGTGTGTGTGTGTGTATAGATTGTCTATAGATGTGTCTATAGATGTGTGTGTCTATAGATTGTGTGGTTGTGTTGTCTCGTGTGATATGTAGATGTGCGGCGTGTTTCTAGATGTGTGCGTAAGCGTTGTCTATCTGTGTGTGTGTGTGTGTTCATATCTAGGATGTGTGTGTGTCTATATCTATAGATGTGTGTGTGTGTCTATATCTATAGATGTGTGTGTGTCTATATCTATAGATGTGTGTGTGTGTGTCTATAGATGTGTGTCTATAGATGTGTGTGTGTGTGTCTATAGATGTGTGTGTGTGTGTGTGTGTGTGTGTCTATAGGTGTGTGTATAGGTGTGTGTGTCTATAGGTGTGTGTGTGTGTGTGTGTCTATAGGTGTGTGTGTGTGTGTGTGTGTGTGTGTCTATAGGTGTGTGTGTGTGTGTGTGTGTCTATAGGTGTGTGTGTGTGTGTCTATAGGTGTGTGTGTGTGTGTGCCTCTATAGGTGTGTGTGTGTGCGTCTATAGGTGTGTGTGTGTGTGTGTCTATAGGTGTGTGTGTGTGTCTATAGATGTGTGTGTGTGTCTATAGATGTGTGTGTGTGTGTCTATAGATGTGTGTGTGTCTATAGATGTGTGTGTGTCTATAGATGTGTGTGTGTGTCTATAGATGTGTGTGTGTCTATAGATGTGTGTGTGTGTCTATAGATGTGTGTGTGTGTGTGTCTATAGTGTGTGTGTGTGTGTGTCTATAGTGTGTGTGTGTGTGTCTATAGTGTGTGTGTGTGTGAATAGATTGTGTGTAGGTGTGTGTGTGTAGGTGTGTGTGTGTGTGTGTGTGTGTATGTGTGTAGGTGTAGGTGTGTGTAGGTGTGTGTGTGCATATGTAGGTGTGTGTAGGTGTGTGTGTACATGTAGGTGTGTGTAGGTGTGTGTGTACATGTAGGTGTGTGTGTGTGTATAGGTGTGTGTGTGTGTACAGATGTGTGTGGGTCTTTGTGTATAGGTGTGTGTGTATAGATTTGTGTGTTTGTATTGATTGTATTATTGGTGTGTGTGTCTGTTGGGTGTGTGTGTGTGTGTGTGTCTGTTGGGTGTGTGTGTGTGTGTGTGTGTCTCCTGGGGTGTGTGTGTGTGTGTGTGTCTGTTGGGGGTGTGTGTGTGTGTGTGTATAGATGTGTGTGTGTGTCTGTTGGGGTGTGTGTGTGTCTGTTGGGGTGTGTGTGTGTGTGTCTGTTGGGGTGTGTGTGTGTGTGTGGGTGTGTGTGTGTCTCTTGGGGTGTGTGTGTTTGTGTATGTCTCGGGGGTGTGTGTGTGAGTGTGTCGGGGTGTGTGTGTGTGTCTGTTGGGGTGTGTGTGTGTGTGTCTCTAGATGTGTGTGTCTCTAGATTGTGTTTGTGTGTATAGATGTGTGTCTATAGATGTGCATGTGTGTAGGTGTGTATAGATGTGTGTGTGTGTGTATTTATAGGTGTAGGTGTGTGTGTGTGTAGGTGTGTATACATGTGTGTGTGTGTGTATACATGTGTGTGTGTGTATAGATGTGTGTGTATGTATAGATGTGTGTGTGTGTCTATATATGTGTGTTTATAGGTGTAGGTGTGTGTGTGGGTGTAGGTGTGTATGTGTGTGTAGATGTGTGTGTGTATATAGATGTGTGTGTATATAGATGTGTGTGTTTGTATGTGTATAGGTGTAGGTGTGTGTGTATAGGTCTTTGTGTGTGTTTGTGTAGGTGTGTGGCTATAGATGTGTGCGTGTGTGTGGCTATAGATGTGTGCGTGTGTGTGGCTATAGATGTGTGCGTGTGTGTGGCTATAGATGTGTGCGTGTGTGTGGCTATAGATGTGTGTGTGTGTGTGTATGTGGCTGTAGATGTGTGTGGGTGTATAGATGTGTGTGTTGGTGTGTCTGTATAGATTGTGTGCATAGATGTGTGTAGGTGTGTGTGTGTGTGTAGGTGTGTGTGTGTGTGTAGGTGTGTGTGTGTGTGTAGGTGTGTGTGTGTGTGTAGGTGTGTGTGTGTGTGTAGGTGTGTGTGTGTGTGTAGGTGTGTGTGTGTGTGTGTGTGTGTGTGTGTGTGTGTGTGTGTGTAGGTGTGTGTGTGTGTGTAGATGTGTGTGTGTGTGTGTGTGTGTGCAGATGTGTGTGTGTGTGTGTGTAGATGTATGTGTGTTAAAATTATAGCTTTCCCTTCTCTTTGGCGCACTGATGGTGTTAGAAATGTATTGTAGACATGAACTCTCATCATGCAGGTTTTTTTTTTTTTTTTGTAGGAGTGATGCATATTACTAGACTCTCTTTACGTTAACGAGCAAGATAGTTGACCTGACTTTCGACATGTCCAGTATGGATAGGAAAAGGCTTTTCATATGTGTGCGTGATTAATGGTTGTAGTTAGTCAGATAGCTGAACATACATTCTCTGATGTTTTCTGCAGGCCAACATGTTCCCATGGCCGTATAGACAAACTCACACAGTAAAGTTGTATCACTTGTTTGTTTTTCTCTTCTTTAACAAATGTTAATGTTCTTGAAACTATTGTAGTATAATTCACGCTGTGTTTGGTTGACAGTTATCTTTTTTTTTTTTTTTTCTTGTTGCAGTTAAGGTCTCTGTCCAGACCTGTGACGTACTGAGCACCTGCAACCTTCTAACTAGGACTGGGTAACATGGCAAAAGATGTAAGTATAGCAGTGCCCTAGATTTACTCCATGATTTTGTCTCTCTTTGAAGTCCATAACTTCCTTTTTTTTTTTTTAGTATTGACCAGGTAAAATCTGTATTTAGAATGGGAAAGTATGGTTTCTATCACTCAGAGTTGAGACTAGTAGACACATTTAACAGCAGTGTGTTCACCTTTAGGTTATTACTGCATACACAGCCCAGCAAAAACAACATAAAAAACAAAAATATGTGTTTGAAAACAGTGGAATTGTAAAATTGATGTTAAGTTGTCTATCTCGCCTTCATTCTTGCTAGATGGGTTCGGAACCGATCCTCTGGTCCGACTCGGCCTTCTACTAAAGCTCTAGAGCTATTTACCGTCTCGAGGCTTCCCCATATCCTGCCATGCTAGGCGACAGATACCCAGATCTCGTTTGCCGCTTCAGCTACGAGGTTGCGATTTTTACCGGCTCCAGGTCGTATAAATCTTTTCATGTGAATTTTACTGTTAATTTTCTCTAGATTTTTGATGATCTCCCTCTTAGTTTAGTTATATTGTGTACCCCCTTGAGATCCCACTTAGAAACTCCCTTTTTTTTGTTGTTGTTAAGAGTCCCCCCCCCCCCAGCCCTTTGGGGTAGTTAGGCCTTATTAGCAACTTTTATAGTTTGTTCTCGTATTATATATATTTATTAGTATTATTTGTGTGGTTATTGTTATTATTGTTATAGTTATTAGTACTGTTAGTTTTACCTAGTGCTTGTGTGTGTGTGTGTGTGTGTGTGTGTGTGTGTGTGTGTGTGTGTGTTTGTGTGTCTTGTTTTAAGCACTAGTTACCCGTTTCCTTTGGTATCCTTTTGTTTTTAATATGTCTGAAGATACCCAAGTCTCAGGTTTCAAGAAGTGTGACTCGTGCTGTCAGAAGATGTCTCTGACAGACGGTCACACTTCTTGTGTTTATTGTTTTGGCCCCCTATACCTGCAGGACTCTTGTTCGGTCTACCATGCCTTCAGTCCGAGAGTCCTGCAGGAGCATAGGAACAAGCTCATTTTGAGGGGCTTACTTAAGCCAGAAGGATCCCCGGCTATGCCTCCGTCGGGTAAATCCTTAAAGCCCGCCAAACCGTCGGCTCCCTGTTTGGAGCCGTTGGCGAGCGGAGCTCCTGCCTCCTCGTCTGTTCCGGCTGGAACTGGCACTTCGAGACCTCAGTCTGCTCCGACCTTGGTGTCTGAGCCGTCTCTGAGTCGAAAACGTTTGAGGTCCCCCTCTTTAGAGTCCGTTCGTTCAGCTCTGGGATCTCCATTGCTTCAATTGGAGTGGAGCCATAGGTCCAACTCCTCTCTGTCCTCCAGGCTATCCGATCATGACTTGGAGAGGGTGGTCAGTAGGCTCCTAAAGTCACAGGCACTGGCCAAAATTTTGACCAGCCCTTCTCAGACTGTGGCTATCCCTGTGTCTTCAACAGTTCCTCCTCCGACTCTTCCACTGTGTTCGTTGGAGCTCGAGTTGAATTGCCGGAACGTCGGAGCCGATACCGCACCTTTCGGCTCCCTCGTAGTCTCCGATCTCTTCATTGATTCCGTCCTTGGAGGGATCTGGGCGCCGAGGCTCCCTCGTCCTCTCCGAGGGTGCCAGTGACATTGGACCCTTGTCCGATCCTGTTCTGGACCCTTGTCCGATCCTGTTCTCCCCCTCGGGGCCTCGGTGCAGGTGAGCTCGGCCCCGACGCCGTCCTTCTCTGTGCCGGGAGGGGTTCACATCTCTTCGGAGCATGCACCCTCTTCTGTGCCTGACAGGGGCGCCTTCGAGGTCATGAGGAGCGTGCCGACTCCTGTGTCGGCTCTGCGATCGGCTCCTTTGGCTCCTCCCCCCATGGTGCCTGCATCGGTCTCTGTCCACCCTCCTGACCCCAAGTGTGGAGAACAGACGGTCCAGGTCGCCCCATTGGGTGTATCTTCCTCTTCCGAGGCCTCCCCTGATCATTCAGAGTAGCCCCCTAGGAAGAGAAAACGTAAGCGGAAACATGTTGACTCCCCCGAGTCAGTCATGTCTGACACAGACTTGGAGGATTCGGAAGGGTCCTCAAGGTCCCCCTCTGAGGATGTCTCTTTTTCAGACATCCTTGAGATTTTTAGGCAGAGGGGGAACTGGACTGCCCTTAACCCTTCCGAGGACGAGTTGGTGTACCTGTACACGTTTGGTTATCGCCCTTCCACCTTCTGGGTGTCTCTGCCTTTCGACCCGCTCATGGAAGTGGTGACTCGAAAGGCGTGGACAGCCACGGACACAGTGGAACCAACTCCCCGCAGGCCCACTAAATTCATTACAGCCCCATCTGACAAACAGTTTCTGACAAAGGCTGTCCCTGTTGATGCCATGTTGGTGGCAGCAGCCACTAAGAAGGAGTTGGCTGACCCTTCGGTGCCTGTCCATCCACCTAACAAAGAATCTAGGACAATGGACAGGTATGGGAAGCGGATGTTTTCTTCAGCGACCTTTTCCATGTGGTCGCTGAATTATCTGTGCCATTTCACCCGCCTTCAAAGGGATCTTCTGGAGCAACTGGGTGATGCCCTTCAGGATCCATCAGCTGCAGGGTCTCTGGAAAAGATCAACTCCCAGCTGGCGACCCTTAACTCTATAGTCAACTCATCCATGTGGCTCATTTCTTATGCAGCGGGTGGGGCGAGTAGGGCCGCAGGTACAGGCGTGGCTTTGAGAAGACATGCCTGGATGTGGTTATGTAACTTTGCTGACCCCTTTAAAGCGTTCTTCACCAATACCCCCTTCGATGGTTCGGCTTTGTTTGGACCACAGGTGAAGGATATCCTTACCAGGTGTGAACAGGAAGGCAAGACTCTCTCTGCCGTGGGAGTCTGTTTTTCTACTCCCTCTAGACCATACCCTAAAGGTCAGAAGAGTGGAAAAATGTGGTTTCGGAAACCCCAGGGAGTCGTGCCCGACACACATGGCGGGTTTCCCTCCAGGGGCAGAGGAGGGAACAATAATGGACGCCGCCTGAGGGGCAGAGGGGGTCCGCAAAATCAGGGTAGCAGAGAATCTTTCTCTGACAAACCCTTTCAGCACCCCTGAGGGGCTGCCCGACTGTCCACCTTCGGAGGTAGTCGGGGGAAGATTCACTGTACCCAGAAGCCTGGCAATTCCTCACACAAGACAAATGGGGTATGGTCTATCCTATCCGAGGGTTACAAAATCCCCTTTGTTCACACCCCTGCACAAACAGGTCCCTTCCAGATGTTCCACCCGGTCTAAGGGAACAAGCAGTACTAGAAATTTCAAAACTGCTAAAAAAAAAAAAAAAAAAGGGCCATCCAGTCAGTCCCAGCAGACCAGCAAGGATCCGGGATTTACTCCAAGCTCTTTTTGGTACCAAAAAAGACAGGGGACTGGAAGACCCATTTTGGATCTCAGCAGGTTAAACAAATCTGTTCAAGGAACGAAGTTTCGGATGGTCACTTCAGTCCATTCTACCCTTTTTGGGTCAGGACATTTGGATGTGCTCCATAGACCTTCAGGATGCATACTACCATATCAAAATGGACAGGTGTTCCAGAAGGTTTCTCCGCTTCCGTCTGGGAGCCAGTCACTATCAATTCAGAGCCCTGCCCTTTGGTCTCACCACAGCCCCCAGAGTGTTCACCAAATGCATGGCAGTGATTACGGCTCACCTGAGACGGCGAGGATTCCAGGTGTTTCCATATCTAGACGACTGGCTCCTAACTGCTTCCACCAGGCATCAACTACTGCGAGTCAGGGATTATCCCATCCAAACTTGCTCCGAGCTAGGTATCTCTATAAACTTCGAAAAGTCTGCATTGTCGCCTTGTCAATCTATAGCCTTTATAGGCGCAAGATTAAATACAAAAGAGCTGTCGGCAAATCTTCCCTTAGAAAGGGTATCAGACATTCGCTGACATGTCCAGACCTTACTAAAGTGCAAGAGAATTCAGGCCAGATTTGTACTAAAAACCTTGGGTCTCATGGCAGCAGGAATCGCATTACTTCCCCTTGCTCGTTTTCACATGCGAATCCTTCAATGGATGCTTTTTACCCAATGGTCGTTTCAGCAACTTCCGATATCTCACAACATAGTAATCACCCAATCGTGCAAAGACCACCTTTCTCGGTGGATGGTCTCCTCTCAAGTACTTCAAGGCAGACTGTTTGTTCTTCCTTCTCCTGTTGCCACGGTGACAACGGATGCCTCCCTGATCAAGTGTGGGGGGGCTTTTTCAGGGCAGGACTGTCCAGGGCACTTGGCAACCTCTAGAGTACCACCTGCACATAAATGTGTTTGAAATGAGAGCGGTACTTTTAGCGTTGCAAGCTCTTCAGGACTCTCTACCCACCGGAACTATTGCAATTCAGACAGACAATATGTCTGTAGTGTGGTACATCAACAAGCAGGGTGGAATCAGGTCCTATCCCTTATGTCGAGAAGCACTCGGACTCTGGCAGTGGGCGATCTCCTCTCAACGGTTTCTGATAGCAACGCACATCCCCGGGAAGTCCAGCGTCATAGCAGACAGGCTAAGCTCATGCCTCATGAGTGGTCTCTCAGTCCGTCAGTAGCAGACAAAATTTTCCGCAGATGGGGTCAACCTTGTTGCGACCTTTTTGCAACCCCTCTCAACAGTAAGTGTGATGAGTACTTCACACTCTTCCCCCTCCCTGGCCACTCCCCCAGAGACGCTCTAGTTCACGATTGGCCCCGGGGTCTTCTGTATGCATTCCCACCTTTTCCCTTAATTCCGAAACTAATTCAGAAAGCGACCGCATTGAGATCCAGGATGATCCTCATGCCCCTTACTGTCCTCGACAAATTTGGCTCCCATTCCTGCATAGTCACCTACTGGAGCAGCCTTGGAATCTGGACCCAGTGCCAGACCTCTTGGTCCATCAGTCTGGCGGGCTGCACCAATCTCTTCAGTCTCTCAACCTCACAGCTTGGATGGTTGCTCCAAGTCCAACTTTAGCCAGGCTTCCACATATTTCACAGCCAGTGCGTGAAATCATCCTTTCTTCGCACAAATCTACTACCAGAAAGACTTATGCTAGTAAGTGGAAACGTTTCTCTTTCTGGGCAGAAGCTAGAATATAGACCCCTTTACAGCCCCTGTCCATAACGTTCTAGATTTTTTGGCAGAACTTTTTCGAGCAGGTTCCTCATCTGCCACCATTAGAGTCCAGTTGGCTGCTATCTCTAATTTCCACGCTGGCCTGTCAGAGACCAGCATCATGTCCCACAAACTTTGCAAAGCCTTTCTTAAAGGGGCTATTTTACTTAGGCCCCCGGTTAAAGATCCCCCACCTCCGTGGGATTTGAACCTGATATTAATTTCATTGATTCTCCCTCCTTTGAACCAACGGCTTCCTGTTCCTTAAAATTACTCTTCTGGAAGACTCTCTTCTTAGTAGCCATCACCTCAGGTAGAAGAGTGTCGGAACTTCAAGCCCTCTGTATTCGTCCTCCTTATCTTGTTTTTCACAAAGATAGAGTTTCACTCGGGACTAATCCTTCCTTTTTACCCAAAATACCTTCCGAGGCAAATCTGAATCAGACTATTAATCTTCCTGTCTTTTTTCCTGATTATTCGAACAGAGCTGAACAAAAGTTGCACTATTTGGACGTTCACAGGCAATTACGTTTTTATTTGGATAGGACTAAGCAAACTAGAAAATCGGACCAACTCTTCCTGTCCTATGCTGAGGGCAATTAGGGCCTGCCAGTTTCTAAAGTAACCTTATCCAGGTTGTTGGCCTCTATTATTACTTTGATTTACCAACTGAGACATAAAGAACTCCCTACAAAACCAAAAGCTCATCCAACCAGAGCATTGGCTACATTGGTAGCTTTTCAGGCAAGACTTCCAATGGAATCTATTTGTGCTGCAGCCACATGGGCCACTCCTCATACTCTCATTTCACATTACAAGTTGGATATGGCCTTCAGGAGTCGAGCTGACTTTGGTTCCACTGTGCTCAAGAGTCTGTTCCGATGAGCCACCCAGGGCTAAGGTGCTAGGGATGCTGTCCCATCCAGCAAGAATGAAGGCGAGATAGACAACTTAACATTAAGAAGTTATGTACCTACCATAACGTTCCATGTTAGTTGTCTTCTTCTCGCCTTCTTTCTTGCATCCCACCCTCCATCCCCCTAGCCTGGACAGACCAAGAAGTATCCCCTTGGAGGAGGCCTTCTTCCTCTGGTTGACTCTTTTTTTTTCTAGGGTACGTCCTCCTCTGTTTTTAGCACTGTAGGTAAACCTTGTAGTGGGGACAGGTATCTCCATGGTGTTGCTCTGCCAAACGAGATCTGGGTATCTGTCGCATAGCATTGTGGGATATGGGGAAGCCTCGAGCCGGTAAATAGCTCTCGAGCTTTAGTAGAAGGCCGAGTCGGAGCAGAGGATCGGCTCCGAACCCATCCAGCAAGAAAGAAGGCGAGAAGAAGACAGCGGACATGGAACGTTAATGTAGGTACATAACTTCTTATTCACAGCATTTGTTGAGACTTGAGCTAGCTGTTGAGCTTATTAGTGGCAAATGGCCCAATCACACAGTTCCCATTGCTGCAGCATTCTTTTCCCTATTTGAAAGGGAAAACTAAAGCCGTGACCACTTGTCATGGTGCTGTTTGTAATAACTTCATGTATTGTTATGGGACATCAGTGCACTTAAGAATTCTTAACTGCCTGTGGAAGTTTAAATGGTTGTAGTAGTTTACTTTAATTATATTTGACATTTTCTGTTTTAACTGAATTGCACATGTTTCCTAGTCATGTTATTTAAGAACTGCCCTGTAACCCTTATTTTAAGAGTGATAATACATGACCGAGTTTTGGTACACATATATAGTGGTTTGTAGAGGCCACTCTTGTTCTACTTGTAATGTAGGAATTGAATATCCAACAGTGGTGAGTCAGAGTGGCAGCAGTCTTTGGGGCAAAGCCTGGCTACACACGTTGGTGTTGCTTCCACACAGAGTGTTGGCTGCCTAGGGTGATCCATAATAGGCAGACCAAGTCAGGATTCTTGTCTGTAGTCAGGACTGTCATCATGTGCTAGATCGGTCACTTAGAAGTTGTTTTTTAGCTGTGAAGTGTATGAAAAGGCTGGCACCTCCAAGATAGTACTCGCTCAACAGGAACCAGCTGGCTCACTGTCAGCAGGGAGAGCACAGTCCATACCATTAGGCAAAGTCCTGTAATGGTAAATACACTTGTATGCCAGTTGGCATCAGTAAGGATCATAAGCATTGTATAGTGATTTTAGAGATGTTCATCGTGTTACACTGCTGCAGTCATTAAAATTGGGTTATCCTGCCGTCAGGCGGTTCCCCAGTCGGCCTGAGTTCCAAAGTCTTGGTCCGGCGTCGGTTGCGGTCGCCTCCTCCCTGACGTCAGTGCGACAGGGGTATATAAGATGCAGCCGATGCCATTTTCTCCAGTCTTTCTTGCTGCGTGGTGCCCGAAGCAAAAGCAGTTCGCAAGTGCCGGTCGGCCGTCTCCTGAGATTTTCATTCCGAATCCAGAACTGAAGTCATCTACAAAGCTAAGTACCCCGTTGGGGAAACTTTTTTTTTCTTGCCTCAGACCGATGTCAGTAAAAGTTAATAACTGTATTTCTTGTGGGAAGCAAATACCTCATAAGAATTTCCATTCCTATTGTATCCCATGCCTAGGCCCAGACCACAGCGTCACTGGTTGTCTGTTTTGTGCTAGGTTTAACAAGCGCACGATTAAACATCTGTTTGATTTTAACCAACGTTATTTTGGTAGAAAATTCAATTACATCATGCCGTCGGAACTTCCGACGACCGGAATACACAAAAAGCGCAAAGACAAGGATAGGCATCCGAGGCCCAAAACTGACGACGAAGCCTCTTCTAGGCCAGTCGCCGGTTCTCCGGTTTTCAGCGAGGAGCCTTCGCAGCCCCTGACTGCTTCTGTAGAACCACAGGCCACCTCCGACTCCCACTTGGAGATAGCTGGACCTTCGGACGCACAAGTGATTCAGCCTACCGAGACTAACCTTTCAGAGGGATCCGGAGTAGCTGAGCAACCCACAGCTTCAGAGGGCGTCTTCAGACCTACTCAGTTAAGCATTAAACCCTCAGCTAAGTCTAAGCCTCCTTTAAAATCAAACAAAACAAATACAGCATTCTCCAGGACAGGCCTCCATGCCTAAGAAACAAATGCTCAAAATGGCCGAAGACCTAATCACTCTGATCAGGGGGTCCCATCCCTCTCCTGATAAAAGGCCTAGACAGAATGCAGACTATGACTCATCTGGCCAGGTGTCCATCTCTTCTGATTCATCCTCAGACCTAGGATACTCTTTACACCCTTCTGAGGATTCTGATGCTGAGGAATCAATTCAATCAGCCTCACCGCCTGAGGATTACTCCTTTGGGGAAACCCTACATACCATGAGGGAACATTTCCACTAGGAAGGCCAGGATTACTCAGAATCCAAGAAAAGGCTCAGAGACTTCCTTTTATTACTTCAACACAGACACCTTGCTATTCCGCCAGTGTTGGATATTGTGGATGATGTGTATACTGAATCCAGCTTAAATCCTGATTTCTTACCTCCAGCCCCTGTTAAACCTGACTGATACTACAGAGTCCCTGACTCGCACAAATTTCAGTATAAAAGCCCTGTAGCTGACCCTGAAACTATTTCTCAGGGATCCAAAGAAGTTAAGGCCTCATCAGCCAAGAATCCAGTTCCCTCTGACTAATTCCAGAGCATTAGACAGATGGGGAAAGAAAGTATATATGTTTGCAACTTTAGCAATGAGAGCCTTAAATTGCCAGTTTCACATGCTAAAATATCAGCAGTTTTTACCGTCTCTTTTTAAAACAAAAAATGCTTCCAGAATCAGATCCTCCTAATTTTAAAGAAATGCAGGATTTATTGCATGCAGCTGAACAAGTGGGAAAGCATACTTTGCAATGTGGTTTTGATTCCCTAGAGGCCTCCTGCAGAGCAGCAGTTAAGGCTCTGTCATTAGAAGATATGCTTGGTTAAAAGAACATACGTTACCAGATCATGTTAAAGCAAAGTTATTGGATGCACCTTTGCAGCAGGATGTGTTATTTGGAGTTAAGGCAAAAGAGGTACTAAAGAAAATGGAGGATAAGGCAAAATCTATGCAAACGGTGAAGGATTTCTTACCGGTTCAGCCTCCTAGATTTAGCAGAAACTGGCCAGCTAAGAACTGGTCCTTTCCAATTACAGACAGACCTCAAAGGGGAAGATACAGACGTCCAAGAGGTAGAGGTCAAACACAAGGTCCTTACAGGCTTCGGCAATGGGTTGCATCAGACCAGAAAGAAGGGGAAGACTGGCCCCAGCCATATAAAAAGCAGCTCCAATGATTTCCCACTACAGCATCCAAACAAATCCCCCTTGGCAGCCCCCTTGGGAGGAAAACTGGCACTCTTCAACCACAATTGGCAAATGATCACCAAAGACAAATGGGTTCTCAACATTGTATTTCAAGGTTAGAGGTTCCACTTTCACACTCTGCAGAGGCTCAAAACAAATTACAGCACTCATGGATAGGAGAGCTATTCAAAAGGTACCATCACAGGAGCAAGGACAAGGATTTTACTCAAGACTCTTTCTGGTACCCAGAAAGGACAAAGCCTGGAGGCCCATTCTGGATCTTTCATCTCTAAACACTTACCTGGATGTTCCGAAATTCAAAATGTTGACACTACAGCTTCTTCCCATGCTGGGCAAGAAAGCTTGGTTTGTGACTTTGGACCACAAGGAGGCATACCTGCATGTCCCTATCAGACAAAACTGCAGAAGATACCTCAGATTCATAGCTGGTCCAATGTACTGCCAATTCTCTGCACTGCCCTTTGGCTTATCTACTGCACTCAGGGTCTTCACAAAGTGCCTGGCACCAGTAATTGCATTTTACAGACAGAAAGGAATTAAAATTTATCCGTACCTGGACGACTGCCTGATTCAAGCAGAGAGCAAGGACATTCTTCCAAAGCATCTGGCGTTTGTAAAAAAGTTACTAAGTTGCCTGGGGTACACGGTAAACGAAAAGAAATCAAAACTAGTGCCCTCGCAAGATTATATTCCTGGGTGCCAGCTTGAACGCAATGGCCTAGATGGCGTATCTCACGCCAGACAAGCAAGGACAACTGACTCAATACTTTTAATTGATGGCAACAAAGACCCAACTCCCTGCAATAAAAATTCTGCAGGCCTTGGGTTACATGGCATCCTCCATACTACTAATTCCATATGCCAGACTGCATATGAGGAAACTACAATGGTACCTAAAGAATGTATGGTCTCAACACTGTCAAAGTTTGGAAATAGTTATGCCACTAGTACCTTGCCTTCAACAGGAGTTTCAATGGTGGGCTCAAGCTTGTCACCTCAACAAGGGACAGCCTTTTACACAACCCACAGCCAGGCAAACACTGACAACAGATGCATCGGATTACACCTGGGGAGCACACATGGCAGGCAGATGTATTCAGGGCATGTGGCCCGCAGAACCAAGGCATCTTCACATCAATCAAAAAGAGATGCTAGCTGTACAAAATGCCCTTATAGCTTTCAAGGACCTGCTGCATCCAGGACAACTACTTCTAAAGTCAGACAACACCACAGTTATGTGGTACATAAACAAGCAAGGGGGCACTCATTCCTACCCCCTATGCAGACAAGCCATGACCTTGTGGAACATAGCTGTAAACATTCAAGTTCATCTGCAAGCACAGTTCCTGCCAGGAGAGAAAAACACACTGGCAGACTTAAGCAGAAACATCATGGATCCCCACGAATGGGAATTGAATCCACAAATATTCAGAATGATAACACAGAAATGGTGGAGCCTGGACATAGATCTGTTTGCATCCCCAACTGCCAGCTACAAAAATTCTGCAGAAGGCGTTACCATCCACAAGCATGGAAAGTGGATGCCCTCTCATTCAGCTGGGAGAACCTACAAGTATATGCTTTCCCACCACTACCTCTCCTGCCAAAGGTACTCATAAAAGCCAGGCAAGAAGAACCATAGATGATCCTGATTGCACCAGACTGGCCACACCAGCACTGGTACCCAATTTTAAGGAGCTTAGCGCAAGAACCGCCCTGGATTTTGCCTCAAATCCCACATCTGCTGACTCAGCACAACAATTAAATACTACACAGCCAGTTAACTACCTTAAACCTAGCTGCACAGAAGATTCCTTAGTCAAGCAAGCAATGCCTCTCTCCAAAGCTGTTATGGATGTCATTCTGGAGGCCAGAAGGCCTAGTACCAGGAAAGCCTTTTCGGATAAATGGAAGAGATTCTGTGCCTGGAACCAAGCTCACAGCCTTGACCCTCTTGTCCCAAACATTCCTCCGATACTACAGTACTTAACTGAGATGCTGGACAAATGACTCTCCTTCTCATCCATCAAGATCCACGCCTCTGCCATCTCTGCTCATTACAACACGGATCCACCAATTTTCTCTAATCCTCTGTTAAAACAGTACATCAGAGGGACTAAAAAACATAAGACCGCCCCGTAGATCACCTACTCCAACTTGGGACCTCAACTTTGTTTTGGAAAAACCAACTTTACCTCCTTTTGAGCCAGCTAACAGCAGAATTAAAATATATCTCTTGGAAAACTGCTCTGCTCCTGGCAATAACATCAGCACGAAGAGTTTCAGAATTACAGGCATTACTAGCAGTGGAACCTTTTCTCATTTTCCACTAGGACAGAGTGTCTAAGAACTTACCCTACGTTTATGCCAAAGGTGGCATCCAGTGTGGCTCTAAACCAAACTATTCACCTGCCAACTTTTTATCCTAAACCACAGAATAAAGCGGAGAGACTACTGCACTCTTTGGATATTCACAGGCAGTTACGCTTCTACTTGGACAAAACCAAAGCTTTCAGAAAATCCGAGCAATTATTGGTAGCATATGCTGCAGGATCACAAGGAAAAGCCATTTCAAAACGAACTATTTCAAAATGGATAGGACATTGTATACGGTTCTGCTACACATACCACAGAGAACTTGTACCTAGCAGCATTAGATCTCACTCCACCAGGGCAACAGCCACTTCAACTGCCTACCTCAGGGGAGTACCTACCAAGGATATTTTGGAAGCAGCAACTTTGAGTTCTGTACGTACCTTCACCAAGCATTACCATCTGCCTCTATACTCTAAATCCAGAGCTGGCTTTGCAACTGCAGTGCTGCAGGGCCTTATAGCCACCCCTAATGCCTTATAGAACCAGCAACCCTACCTCAGCTTTGGGATGCTACCCAAGTGTAATGACTACAGCAGTGTAACACGATGAACATAGTACAGTTTTGTACCTAACATAAATGTAGATGTTTGAGTGTATACACTGCTGCAGTCCAGGTTACCCTCCCTCCTTCTCCTCTTACTGGCTGGTACGTACCTATGTCTCCTACCCTTACTACCTATGTGGAGTATTTGCTGGTAGCTGTAAGTTGTCTCTCGCTTTTCTTATGTGTTTTATTAACAATTGGAATTGCCTACCTATTTAGAGGCACCTGACATCTGGGGCAAAAAAAAAATGAAGAAAATGGCGTCTGCTGCATCTTTTATACCCCTGTCGCACTGACGTCTGGGAGGAGGCGACAGCAACCGACGCTGGACCAAGACTTTGGAACTCAGGCCGACTGGGGAACCGCCTGATGGCAGGATAACCCAAGTGTAATGACTGCAGCAGTTTATACACTCTAACATCTACCTTTATGGTAGGTGCAAAACTGTACTTTATTTCCAGTATTCTGTTTCATTTTTCTAGTATAGAGTAAGTCAGTGTGGGAAATGACCATGATGGTAAACTTTGGAGAATCTTTGAAGTTGTGTGATGTGTAACAGATGGCACCTTCTGGGCCCATGTTCACAACATCTGTACAACATCCATGCTTGTCAGGAATACCTCTTAATGGCTGCAGTACACTTCCATGTGCCCTGATTACCAAGAAGTTTCATTTCTTCTAAAGATACTTCAAATGACCACTGGTTGATTATAGGTTTCATAGGTTCATAGGTAGATACTAGGCTATCTGCCCTAGGGCATTTATAAGCCTAGCCACAGTGTATTTGGCTTCCGCCTCCCTATTAGATTAGCCTACTGTGCCTCTGTAAAGTAGGTCACAGAAGGTACCCTTTTAAGATTCGTTTACTGTGGCTCTGTCTAGCAGGGACACAGAAAGATCCCAGGGGTGAATTTGCGATTTCCCATCCACGTGTCCAGATTTCGCTTGGAGGGTCAGCGAGGGGCTATGTCTAACATGAATTGGGATTCTATTCCAGAGTGAGGGGAGCCTCTGGGAAATGAATCTGTCCCTCCAGCATGTCCTATTTATTTTTGTGCTGAGGTTTTAGGTCCTTGGAGCGTGTAGCTCTACGGGACTTGGATTTTTTGAGGTGGAGCATGTCTATTAATTCTGGGTTTTAGATGGCTTTGTACGTCAGGCATAGATCACCTCTGAGTAGGCGGTAAGCAGCTGAGTAGAGCTGGAGTTTTTTTAGTCGAGCTGCAAAGGACATCTGTTTGTAGCCCGTGATCCTCTTGGTGAGGTACTTTTGGGGTCTCTCCAGTTTCTGCAGGTGTCGGGTAAGGTACATCCCAAAAGGGGCATTGTATTCAATTATGGGCCTGATGAGTGACGAGTAGAGGGGCACAATGACCTCTCTTGATCTAGATGTGAACCCTTTCGTGATAAGGTGGGCTATATAGAAGGTCTTTCTAACCACTTTGGCAACGTGATTATCAAAGGAGAGATTACCATCTACATTGGTCCCCAAATCTCTAATTACGTCTTCCGTACTTAATGGATTACCACCTATGTGGTAATTTGTGGGCACCTTGTTTTTCCCAAAGGGGGATGACTATGCACTTTTTAGCATTTAGCTTGAGGCCGTGGCTCTGGCACCAAGCATCCGTCTCTGTGAGACCCTTTTGGAGGATGCTTGTCTCAGCTGGAGATTCGATTATGGCCCCCAGTTTGCAGTCATCTGCGAACTTTGTTAGCCATAATCCCCCCCGTCTTATCCTGAACCTCAGAGAAGTATATACCGAACAAGAGACGTCCCAGGACTGAGCCCTGTGGGACGCCACTCGTAACTGGTTTGGATTAGGACATGGCACCTGCGATTCTGACCATGTGGGTTCTATCTCTGAGCCAGTTTGCAACCCATCTTGTGATATAGGGGTTGATATTTAAGTTGGTAAGCTTATTTATGATGCCCGAGTGGGGTATTGTCAAAGGCTTTTGCGAGGTCCAGGTAGGCTGTGTGGACTACCTTACCCTCATCTATGGCTTTGGTAACTGTTTCAAAGAAATCAACTAGGTTTAAGAGGCAAGATCTGCCCTTAAAGCCGAATTGGGTAGGGTCCAGTGTCTGGAGGCTCCCAATGTCTTTGTTTATGAGTTCCATGATAGTACGCTCCATAGCTTTACAGACCAGACTAGTCAGGCTTATGGGGCGATAGTTTCTGGGGTCCGTTGTGGCACCACCTTTGTGGAGTGGGACCACTGTAGCTGTACACCATTCTTTGGGTACATATCCTGTAGTAAGGCTAAGTTTGAACAGTGACTTAATGTGAGAATTCAGTTCTTCTTGGAGCTTGTGTAAGACACAGCCTGGGACACCGTCCAGTCCCATAGATACTGTGTTTTTTTGCTTTGGAGAGGGCAGCTTTCACCTGTGCATCAGTGATGTCAGGGAGTTTGCATTCATTTGGGATAGGCATTTGCACCTCTTTCCTCTACTCTGGCTTTTAGGACTATTCATCATCAGACCCTATTTCTAGGTATGTCTTGGCTCTTCTTTCATAGGCCTGTCAGGTTCTTTCTGATCTTCCAGACTCTGAGGGTAAATCTTCAACTCTTTCCTTGCTTGGGACTTCCTCTCAGGTAGTTCATCATTCTGTCAAATGTAGTTATGATGCTACAGATGCTGCTGCTTCTGGTTCGGTTCTGAGGTGATATTTGTGGCTTCAGCTTCAATCTTTGCCTGATATTAAGGCTAAGTTGCCGGATGCTCCTCCTGGATAATGCTCTTTTGTTTGGTTAAGCAGCTGCTAGTTTATTTAAGTCTCTTCAGGACAAAAGGAAGGCTTTACAGAAGCTTAAGCATGTCTTTGTTTCTCCTGTGCCTAAATTTCAACAGAAATACCCATCTGATATTGTTAACCCTCGTTCATTTCTTACGCATGGGTATCCGTTCCAACCTCGGAACCGAGCCGGACATTTTACAAGCTCGCGTAAGCTTCAAACTCTCGAGCTAAACTCTTACCCATAATCCCCCTCTCTCCCTGTTACCTCAGATTTCATTTGCTGCATTGACATTCGATTGTGTCAAGCTGCTTCTCTTGAGCTAAGTACAGTTATTTGTTGTCAAATAGTCATTTATACTACTTTTTCTGTTAGAAAAGTTTCTATTGAGTTGTCTCTTAACCTATTGCATCTAGCGACCATATTTTCTTGAGTTTTTCTTCTCCTTTTTGTACTTTTTTACTGCGAGGTATTTCTCCCCTTACCATCGTTGGTAATCTTCCCTTTATTTCATACCTTCGGGTATTCTTTTGTACCATTGCTGGTACCGTTTCTACTACCTACTTTTTCTATCATGACAGATAAGAAAGGTAGTCCGGGGTTTAAAGGGTGTTCTGATCGTGGGTACAAATTACACATCTGATGCACATTCTTAGTACGTTTATTGTTTGGGGCCGTCCCACTTATCTGTTGACCCACCCTGTAGTATCTGTGAAAATTTTTCTAATAGAACTTTGTTAGAAAGTAAAAACAAGTTGTTGCTGAAGGGACTTCTTAAATCTCCCTTTTCAGAGGCTGTTTCTGGGTCGGAGGCCTCAACCTCTCCTAGAGTCCTTAAGAAAATTTTGGATGTTCCTACCAAGGCTAAATCTTTGCCTTCGTCCCCGGCTGGGGACTCCTGCCAACCAAAACCAAAAAAGGCTAAAGTTTCGGCCGCGGAGCTCACTTAGTCAGCCCCAGTGCTTTCGGTGCCTACACCTTCGGTACCAAGGCCTTCGGCTCCATTAGTGATCTCTGCTCAGTCTTCTTCTGCAGCCTTCACTATATCGGCACCGAGGGGCTCCTCAGTCCAGACTGTTACTACTGTATCGGCACAGACCACTCAAGTCGGCGCAGACCTTGATGTCTCAGACATATTCCTCTGAACCGACGCCTTTATTGTTGACTCTAGGTTTGTCGGTTCCAGCTTCGGTACAGATAACCACTTCAGCACAGATCCCTGTGTCGGTGCAGACCGTGACCTCGGCACCGATGACGTCTTCGATGCAGACTGCCGTAGTCCAGTCTCTCTCGGCACCATTGTTCTCTGTGTGGACTGGTGAGATGGGCACAGAGTTTGCCGCCTCTGTGGACAGGCCTGTTTCTCCCTCAGTCTCTGTGAGGTCCACTAGAAGCCTTTCTGAACACAATGTGTTGGTCTTGTGGATCAGGTGCTCTTGGCCAGAGGTATCCCTCCCCCCAGGAACTATCCTTCCTTGGGAGGTGATCACCCATCTCCAAAGATCCCTTCTTATTCTCATCCTTCATTGTATTTGAAGTTCATGGATATAGCACAGTCTTCCCCTTCTGCGGTTCCCTTTGTGGATCTCACTAAGGAACCACAGTTGCCTTCATGGCAGGAAAGTTTTTCTATGACCCAGGATGTCTGTTGTGACCCACATAATTTGCTGCTCCACACCCATCCCGGGAGACTGGGTTGGCAGGCTGAGCCACTTAGGGGAGAGGTGACCCCTGTCCTGGACATTCACTCCTCTTCAGGTGGACCAGCCTTCCAACTGATGGAGATGGCTTTTGCTGCTGCTGGCGAAACTGGACCGTCTATCCCTCCACCCTTCTCTGGTTACACCGGTTTCACAAGTCGCACCGAGCGGACACTGAGTGCAAGGGCCTCAGGACATATTCCCACAGGAAACCCCTTTTCCACTGTCTTCCCCAGCTTCTCCTGCGGAGGAAGTCCACCAGAAAAGTTTGTGTAAGAGGAAGCACATGGACTCCACAGAGGAGTCCCTCACTGAAGAGACAGATTTTGATGAGGAGGAAGGATCCCCTTGATCACCCTCTGAGGTATCCTTTGGTGATATCCTCGAAATCCTGAAACAGGTGACTGGCCGTCCTCTAATCCAACCTCTGAGGAATCTGTGTTCCTGCAGGCCTTTCGCGCCCGGCCCCCTACCTCCCGGGTTACCCCACCTGCCGATGAACTTGTTCGGCTTATCTTGCAGCGTGTTTGGAAGGGTCCTGACACCGAAGCTATTCCCCGGAGGCCAGATAAAAGACTTTATCCCCTCCTGCTACGGATCCCCATTAGTCAAAAGGTCTTCCTCTGGATGCTTTGGTGGTGGAGGCCGCAACAAAAAAGGATCTGTCAGAAGAAGAAAGCCAGACTGTCCATCCGCCTAACAGAGTCCGGGCCCTGGACAGGATAGGGAAGCGCACCTTTGCATCAGCGACCTTTATTATCAGGTCCCTGAATTATATGGCACACTTTAGCAGGCTTCAAAGGGATCTGATTTCTGAGCTCTCTGAAACCTTGGCTGGTGCCGTGTCTGAGGTCTGTGACAGTAACCTCTCAGCTGGCCACCATTGAGTCAATATCTAACTCTTCTATGTGACTGATAACTCACGCATCAGAAGGAGCAGCTAGAGCAGTGGGTTCAGCTGCGGTCTTGAGACGACACGCCTGGATGAGCTTGTGCAATTTTGCGGAACCCTTTAAGGCTTCCTTTCTTAACACTCCCATTGAGGCCTCTTCGTTGTTTGGACCCAAAGTTAAGAGCACACTGGCCAGATATGAGCAGGACAGTAAGACCCTTTCTGCCGTAGGTGTCCGTTATTCTCCCGAAACCAAGAGTGGGAAGATATGGTTCAAGATATCTCAAGGTCCTTTCCGTGACACACAGGCCGAGTTCTCCCCTAGAGGCAGAGGGTGAAACTCACAGGGGAAGGGACTCCTTTTGGGGCAGAGGGGGTCCGCGTAACCAGGGTTCTAGGGATTCATTTCCCTGGCCAACCCTACCAGCGCTCCTGAAGAGCGGCCCAACTACTTTCCTCTTGAGGTGGTTGGGGGTAGTTTCTCCTTGTACCCTTCTGCCTGGCTAACCATCACCACCGATTCTTGGGTACAAAGGATTATAACCAGAGGTTATCATATCCCCTTCAATATTTCTCCTGTCCCTTCAAGAAACCTTCCCGACATTCCACCCAGTCAAAGGGAAGAAGCTGCACTAGAGATAGAAAAGCTGCTAAGAAAGTGTCATCCAAATAGTCCCTCCAGACCAAATAGGATCCGGATTCTACTCCAGACTATTTTTGTTGCCAAAGAAAACTGGGGACTGGAGACCAGTTTTGGATCTCAGTGTATTGAACAAGTTTGTGAGAGTGCAAAAATTCCAGATGGTCGTAATAGTCTATCCTCCCGCTTTTGGAAAAAGACTATTGGATGTGCTCGATAGATCTTCAAGATGCGTACTACGACATAAAAGTGGACAGGCCATCAAGAAGATTTCTGCTCTTCCGTGCGGGAGCCAGTCTCTACCAGTTCAGAGTACTGCCCTTCGGACTCTCTACAGCCCCTAGAGTGTTCACAAAGTGCATGGCAGTCATCACAGCTCACTTGCAACTTCAAGGATTCCAAGTGTTTCCTTACCTAGATGACTGGCTCATTTCTGCCCCCACCAGACATCTACTGGAAGAAGGCCTGGCATACTCTCTCCTCACTGCACAAAGGCTAGGCATAACCATAAACTGGAAAAAATCCAATCTCACCCCATCTCAGTCAACAGAATTCATAGGGGTTATCTTGAACATACAGAACTGCAGAGCTGCCATTCCAGAGCACAGAATTTTAAGGATAAAGCAACAACTGATTCCAATCCTTTCAAGGGAGAAATCCATGGCTCACTCTGTTCTACAGCGGTTGGGTTCCATGGCAGCCTCCATCACCATTGTCCCACTGGCTAGGTTTCACATGAGGCTTCTACAATGGCTACTGCTCACTCAATGGTATTCCTTACTGCATCCTCTTTCAGCCATGATTCGAGTAACCCACAGGTGCAAACAGGATTTAAATTGGTGGATGACGCACAATCTGTGACAATGGTCTCACCCCTTCTTCCTCCAGCAACCCAAGGCCACAGTGACCACGGACGCCTCCCTGATGGGGTGGGGGGTCTATGTTGGGGACAGACAGTCCAAGGCACTTGGTCTGAACTGGAGGCCCATCTGCATATAAACGTTCTAGAGCTGAGGGCGTTGTAAGCATTCCATCCCCTGCTGCCGTCTGAGACAATTGCGATTCAATCAGACAACATGGAGTGGTCTGGTACATCAGCAAGCAAGGTGGGACCAAATCTTACCCCCTTTGTTGAGAGGCCATGAGGATATGGCAATGGGCGATGGCTACCAACCATTTTCTTCTAGCAAAATGCTTTCCTGGGAGTTCCAACGTGATAGCAGACTGACTCAGCAGGTGCATTCTTCACCCTCATGAGTGGTCCCTGAATCCCTTGATAGCTGCGGAGATCTTCCACCGCTAGGGCCGTCCTTGTGACCTCTTTGCATCCCCGACCAACTACTTCGCCCTTACTCCCCCTCCGGGACAGTCACCCAGGGACGCTCTAGTCCACAATTGGTCCTCTGGTCTTTACGCATTCCCACCCTTTCCCCTCATTCCTCGGTTTCTGAAGAAAGGCCGTCTGTTGAAGAGCAAGGTGATCCTCAAAGCACCATATTGGCCTCGTCAGATTTGGTTCCCCTTCTTTTGGCCTCACTTACTAGATCGACCATGGATTCTCCATCCAACCCCGGAGTTGATCTCACATCCACAGAACCTGATTCATCCCAACTTGAACAGCCTGAAGCTCACAGCTTGGCTACTCCAATTCCCTTGATTGCCAGGCAGAATGATCTTTCTCTACCAGTACGTGACTTTCTCATTGCATCTCATAAGTCTTACAGTAGAATTACTTATCTGAGCAAGTGGAAAAGATTTACCTGTTGGCTGAAAGATAAACCAGTAGATCCCTTCTCAGCACCAGTGTCTAATACTAGACTGTCTGGCCGACCTTTTCCAATCGGCCTCTACCATTAGAGTTCATTTGGCTGCAATTTCTAATTTCCATGAGGGTGTCCAAGATTCCTCTCATGTCCCACAAATTGTGCAAGACCTTCATAAAAGGTGTGAATCATCTGAAGCCACCTTTTAGAGAACCTATTCAACCATGGGATTTATCATTAGTTTTACAAGCTCTGACAATGCCACCCTTCGAACCAGCTTCTTGCAACCTCAAGCATTTGTCATGGAAAACCTTGTTTTTGGTCGCCATTACTTCTACCAGACGTATTTCTGAGCTTCAAGTTTTATGTATCATGAGTCCATACTTGATTTTTCATAGAGATAGTGTCTCTGAGAACTAATCCATCATTTCTGCCAAAAGTGATCTCTGAAATGTCCCTTAATCAAACCACTGAATTGCCAGATGTTCTTCGTGTTTCACTGTTGCAGTTATTACATTTGGGTATCTGCTGGCAGGTTGCCCTCAGTCGGCCTGAATTCCAAAGTCTTGGGTCCTGCGTCTGTTGCTGTCTTCGCTTCCATGACGTCGGGTCATCAGTGGTATAAAACATGCAGCCAACGCCATTTTCTTTAGTCTTTCTTGCCACACGGTGCCCGAAGCAGAAGCAGTTCGTAAGTGCCAGTCTGCCGACTCCTGACATTTTTGTGTTCAAGTTTCAGACCTGAAGTCTTCAATAAAGCTAAGTACCCTGTTGGGGAAACTTTTTTTCTTGCTCCAGACCGATGTC
Organism: Protopterus annectens; assembly: GCF_019279795.1. Classification (NCBI taxonomy): domain Eukaryota; kingdom Metazoa; phylum Chordata; order Ceratodontiformes; family Protopteridae; genus Protopterus; species Protopterus annectens. The sequence continues at coordinate 17,660 of NW_025048969.1, read as the reverse complement.
AGAAAAAGTTAATAATTGTATTTCTTGTGGAAAGCAAATATCTCATAAGGATTTTCATTCTTACTGTATTCCTTGCCTAGGCCCTGAGCACAATGTTTCTGGTTGTCGGTTTTGTGCTAGATTTAACCAACGCACTGTTAAGTGTCTGTCTGATTTTGCTTTAAACTATTTTGGACGCCGATTTAATTATCCAGAAATGTCGTCGGATAGCCATCCGACTACCGGAGTTCACAAAATACGCAAAGAAAAGGAGAGAGATAAACAACCAAGGTCCAAAACTGACAAAGCTTCTCCTAAGCCAGTCGCCGGTTCTGAGTGAGGTGCTTTCGCAGCCCCTGACGCCCGCTACTTTAGAGTCAGGCTGCTACCGACTCCCATGTGGAGTCTGCTATGCCGCTGGAAACTCGATATTGGAGCCTCGGATACTATTCCCTCAGATGGGTCCGGAGCCGCTGAGCAGGCACCGGCTTCTGAGGGTGTATTCAGACCTAAGCATCTTTACATTAAACCGACTTCAGCTTCAAAGGCATAGACTAAAGCACTTTATAAAGCAAAGAAACAAATTCAAGAGCCGCGTGGACAGGCCTCTGTGCCCAAAAAACAGATGATCAAAATGGCCGAAGACTTGATTTACCTTGATTAGAGGTTCCCATCCCCCTCCAGATAAGAGGCCTAAACAAGAGACTGACTATGACTCTTCAGATCAGGTTTCTATTTCTTCTGATCAGGAATATTCTCTTCCCCTCTATGAGGATTCTGATGCTGAAGAAATCTATACCTTCAGCTTCTCCTCCAGAGGACGTTTCTTTTGGGGAAACCTTGCATACCATGAGGGAGCATTTCCACTGGGAGAGCCAGGATTTTTCAGAATCTAAAGAGGCTCAGGGATTTCCTTTTACTACCTCAACACAGGCCTCTAGCCATTCCATTCCACCTGTATTCAACATTGTAGATGTGTTTTCTAAGTCTAGTCTGACCCCTGAATCCTTACCTCCAGCTCCTGTTAAGCCTGACCGATATTACAGGGTTCCTGACTCTCATAAATTACTTTTTAAAACCCCTGCTGCAGACCCAGAAACTATTTCACAGGGTCCCAAAGGAATTGAGGCTTCTGCAAAAACCCTACTCCCTCTGACAGGGATTCTAGGGCACTGGATAGATGGGGCAAAAAGGTTTTGACATCTGCTACCTTGACTATAAGGGCCTTAAACTGTCAGTATCATATACTCAAATATCAGCAACATGTCATGGCATTGCTTAAACAGAAAATGTTGTTAAACGCTGAATGTGCAGAAAACAAGGAAATGCAGGATTTATTTGCAATGTGGTTTTGATTCTTTGGAGGCCTCCTGCAGGGCCGCAGCTACGGGTTCTGTAATTAGAAGGCATGGTTGGTTAAAGGAACAAAATCTGCCTGATCATGTCAGTTAAATTATTAGATGCATCTTTACAGCATGATACTTTGTTTGGTGTTAAGGCAGAAGAGGTGTTAAAGAAAATGGAGGACAAAGCTAAATCTATGCAAACTGTCAAAAATTTTTTACAAGTACAGCCACCTAGGTTTAGTAGACACTGGCCTACAAAGAATTGGTCATTTCCTGTGTCACAAACCTCAAAGGGGCAGACCCAGATGCCCTAGAGGCAGACCCCAGGTGCAAGGTTCATACAGGTCAAAGCAAAGGGGTGCTTCTACCTCCAAAGTTGTAGAAGACCAATCACAGCCATACAGGAAACAGTCCCAATGACTTCCCCCTGCCGGCACCAAGCACTTATGGCCTGGCAGCACCCTTAGGGGAAAAATTAGCATTTTTTTCACAAAGTTGGCACATTATAACCCAGGACAAGTGGGTTCTAAATATAATGTCACAAGGCTACAAGTTCCATTTCCATACTCTGCCAAAGGCAAACGGCTGGCCAGATCTCCCAAGAAATCAATGGGCAGAGGTACAAAAACAAGTCTCATCCCTCATGGACATGGGTGCCATTCAACAAGTACCACAGCAAGAGCAGGGACAAGGATTTTACTCAAGACTGTTCTTGGTACCCAGAAAGGACAAAGCCTGTAGACCAATACTGGACCTATCTATTCTGAAAACATTCCTGGATATACCAAAATTCAAAATGTTGACTTTGCAGTAGCTACTGCCCATGCTGGGCAAGAATGCTTGGCTTGTGACTTTAGACCTAAAAGGGGCATACCTGCATGTCCCAATCAGACAATCATGCAGAAGATGCCTCAGATTAAAGGCTGCCTCAATGCATTACCGATTCTCTGCACTGCCCTTTGGCTTATCTACTGCGCCCAGGGTATTTACAAAGTGCCTGGCACCAGTAATTGCATTCTGCAGACAGAGGAATACAAATATATCCTTACTTGGACAACTGTCTAATTCAAGCAGAGAACAAGGACATTCTTCTACAGCATCTGGAGTTGGTGAAAAGACTTCTAACATGCCTAGGGTACACAGTCAACGAAAAGAAGTCAGAACTAGTACCCACTCAAGAGATAATATTCCTGGGTGCAAGCTTAAATACAGCTGCCCAGATGGCTTATCTCACGCCAGACAAACAAAGGCAACTGACTACCTATTTCAAAATGTTGGCAACAAAGGCCCCAGTTACCTGCAAGCAAAATTCTGCAGGCTTTGTGCTTCATGGCATCCTACTAATTCCATATGCAAGACTACATATGAGGAAACTTCAATGGTACCTAAAAAGTGTTCGGACTCAACATTGCCACAGCCTGGAAACAATTACTGTCATTCCCTGCCTGCAACAGGAGTTTCGATGGTGGGCGAAGGCTTGTCACCAGAACAAGGGACAGCCATTCACATTACCCCCAGCCAGGCAGACACTAACAACGGATGCTTCAGTTTATGCCTGGGGGGCCCACATGGCAGGAAGATGCATTCAGGGCACATGGTCCTCGAACCAAATGCATCTACATATAAATTAAAAGATGCTAGCTGTTCAAAATGCCCTGACAGCCTTCGAGGACCTACTTCATCCGGAACGACAACTGATGAAGACAGACAACACCATGGTCATGTGGTATATAAACAAGCAGGGGGGCACACATTCTTGCCCCCTTTGCAGACTAACCATAACTTTGTGGGACACAGCATTGACTTACCAAGTGCATCTGCAGGCACAATTCCTGCCAGGAAAGCAAAACACTCTGGCAGATTAAGCAGAAACCTCATGGATCCCCACGAGTGGCAGCTGGATCCACAAATCTTCAGCATAAGAAAATGGGGATGTCCGGACTTGGATCGATTTGCCTCCCCTCACAACTACCAACTAAAAAGATTCTGCACAAGGACTTATCAGACAAGCATTGAAAGTGGACACCCTATCAGTATTTGCCTTTCCTCCACTGCCTCTCCTCCCCAAAGTACTCCTAAAGGTCAGACAGGAGAAGCCAAAGATGATACTGATTGCCCCAGACTGGCCCCTCCAGTACTGGTATGCAATCCTAAGGAGCTTGTCCCAATGCCCAGCTTGGATCTTACCTCAAATACCTTATGTACTGTCCCAGCAAAACACTCAGATCATGCACAGCCAACTCAGTACTTGGCAGCATGGCGGATAATGTAGTCATACAAAACGCACCTCTCAGTAAAGCTGTGATGGATGTCATTTTGGAAGTCAGAATGCCTACTACTAGAAAATCTTATGGTGGAAAGTAGAAGAGATTCTGTGCTTGGAACCAGGCACAAGAATCTGATGCAGCTGTTCCAAATATTCCTCAGATTTTGCAATACTTGACTGAGATGCTGGACAAAGGCCTATCTTTTTCATTAATTAAAATTCATGCCTTTGCCATTTCAGCTCATTACAATACAGAGCCACCAATCTTTTCTCATCCTGTATTAAAGCAGTACCTCAGAGGATCAAAAACCTTAAGGCCTCCAAGGAGATCACCAATGCCTGCATGGGACCTCAACTATGCCTTGGAAAAACTCACCCTGCCTCCTTTTGAGCCAGCTGCTACTGCTGACAAAGTTTTTATGTTGGGAAAACAGCTCTGCTCTTGGCAATAACTTCTGCAAGATGGGTTTCAGAACTACAGGCACTCATGGCTGTGGAACCTTTTATCATGTTTTATCCAGACAAGATCTCTGAGGACATACCCAACATTTACGCCTAAGGTAGTGTCCAGTGTGGCTCTTAACCAAACTATTCATCTGCCAACTTTTTATCCAAATCCACAGAACAAGGGGGAGAGAATTCTGCATTCTTTGGACGTACACAGACAACTTGGACTTTACTTGGACAGAACCAAAGATGTTCATCGTGTTACACTGCTGCAGTCATTACACTTGGGTTATCCTGCCGTCAGGCGGTTCCCCAGTCGGCCTGAGTTCCAAAGTCTTGGTCCGGCATTGGTTGCTGTCGCCTCCTCCCTGACGTCAGTGCGACAGGGTTATATAAGATGCAGCCAACGCCATTTTCTTCCATCTTTCTTACCACGCGGTGCCTGAAGCAAAAGCAGTTCGCAAGTGCCGGTCGGTCGTCTCCTGAGATTTTCATTCCGAATCCAGAACCGAAGTCTTCTACAAAGCTAAGTACCCCATTGGGGAAACTTTTTCTTGCCTCAGACCGATGTCAGTAAAAGTTAATAACTGTATGTCTTGTGGGAAGCAAATACCTCATAAGGATTTCCATTCCTATTGTATCCCATGCCTAGGCCCTGACCACAACGTCACTAGTTGTTGGTTTTGTGCTAGGTTTAACGAGCGCACTGTTAAACATCGGTTTGATTTTGCCCGACATTATTTTGGTAGAAAATTCAATTATACCATGCCATCGGAACTTCCGGCGACCGGAATACACAAAAAGCGCAAAGACAAGGATAGGCATCCGAGGCCCAAAACTGACGAAGCCTCTTCTAGGCCTGTTGCCGGTTCTCCGGTTTTCAGTGAGGCGCCTTTGCAGCCCCTGAAGACTGCTTCTGTAGAACCACAAGCTGCCTCTGATTCCCACGTGGAGATGGCTGGGCCTTTGGACGCACAAGTTCTTCAGCCTACCGAGACTAACCTTTCAGAGGGATCCGGAGTAGCTGAACAACCCACAGCTACAGCGGGTGTCTTCAGACCTACTCAGTTAAGCATTAAACCCTCAGCTAATTCTAAGACACCTTTAAAGTCAAAGAAACAAATGCAGCATTCTCCAGGACAGGCCTCCATGCCTAAGAAACAAATGCTCAAAATGGCCAAAGACCTAATCACTCTGATCAGGGGGTCCCATCCCCCTTCTGATAAAAAGCCTAGACAGGATGCAGACTGACTCATCCGACCAGGTGTCCATCTCTTCTGATTTATCCTCAGACCTCGGATCTCTTTACCTCCTTATGAGGATTCTGATGCTGAGGAATTGATTCCATCAGCCTCACCGCCTGAGGACTACTCCTTTGGGGAAACCCTACATACCATGAGGGAGCATTTCCACTGGGAAGGCCAGGATTACTCAGAATCCAAGAAAGGCTCAGAGACTTCCTTTTATTACCTCAGCACAGACCCCTTGCTATTCCGCCAGTGTTAGATGTTGTGGATGATGTGTATACTGAATCGAGCTTAAATCCTGATTTCTTACCTCCAGCCCCTGTTAAACCTGACAGATACTACAGAGTCCCTGACTCACATAAATTTCTGTATAAAAGCCCTGTAGCTGACCCTGAAACTATTTCTCAGGGACCCACAGGAGTTAAGGCCTCCTCAGCCAAGAATCCAGTTCCGTCTGACAGATTCCAGAGCATTAGACAGATGGGGAAAGAAAGTATATACGTCTGCAACTTTAGCAATGAAAGCCTTAAATTGCCAGTTTCACATACTAAAATATCAGCAATTTTTACTGTCTCAGTTGAAACAAAAAATGCTTCCAGAATCAGATCCTCTTAATTTTATAGAAATGCAGGATTTATTGCATGCAGCTGAACAAGTGGGAAAGCATACTTTGCAATGCGGTTTTGATTCTCTAGAGGCCTCCTGCAGAGCAGCAGTTACAGGCTCTGTCATTAGAAGACATGCTTGGTTAAAAGAACATACGTTGCCAGATCATGGTAAAACAAAATTATTGGATGCACCTTTGCAGCAGGATGTGTTATTTGGAGTTCAGGCAGAAGAGGTATTAAAGAAAATGGAGGATAAGGCAAAATCTATGCAAACGGTGAAGGATTTCTTACAGGTTCAGCCTCCTAGATTTAGCAGAAACTGGCCAACTAAGAATTGGTCCTTTCCAATTACAGACAGACCTCAAAGGGGAAGATACAGACGTCCAAGGGGTAGAGGTCAAACACAAGGTACTTACACGCCTCGACAATGGGTTGCATCAGGCCAAAAAGAAGGGAAAGACAGGCCCCAACCATATAAAAAGCAGCTCCATTGACTTCCCACTACAGCTGCTAAACAAATCCTACTTGGCAGCCCCCTTGGGAGGAAAACTGGCACTCTTCTACCACAATTGGCAAATGATCACCAAAGACAAATGGGTTCTCAACATTGTATTTCAAGGTTACAGGTTCCACTTTCACACTCTGCCAAGGTTAAAAGGAATGCCAAATCTGCCAACAAATCACTGGGCAGAGGCTCAAAAACAAATTACAGCCCTCATGGATACGAGAGCTATTCAAAAGGTACCATCACAGGAGCAAGGACAAGGATTTTACTCTAGACTCTTTCTACTGCCTAGAAAGGACACCGCCTGGAGGCCCATTCTGGATCTTTCATCTCTAAACACTTACCTGGATGTTCCGAAATTCAAAATGTTGACATTACAGCAGCTTCTTCCCATGCTGGGCAAGAAAGCTTGGCTCGTGACTTTGGATCTCAGAGGCATACCTGCATGTCCCTATCAGACAGAACTGCAGAAGATACCTCAGATTCATAGCTGGTTCAGTGCACTACCAATTCCTTGCACTGCCCTTTGGCTTATCTACTGCGCCCAGGGTCTTCACAAAGTGCCTGGCACCAGTAATTGCATTTTGCAGACAGAAAGGAATTCAAATTTATCCGTACCTGGACGACTGCTTGATTCAAGCAAAAAGCAAGAACATTCTTCTGAAGCATCTGGCATTTGTAAAAAAGTTAAGTTGCCTGGGGTACACAGCAAACGAAAAGAAATCAAAGCTAGTGCCCTCACAAGAGATTATATTCCTGGGTGCCAGCTTGAACACAACGCCCAGATGGCTTGTCTTACGCCAGACAAAGAAGGACAACTCACTCAATACTTTCAGTTGATGGCAACAAAGACCCAACTCCCTGCAAGAAAAATTCTGCAGGCCTTGGGTTACATGGCATCTTGCATACTACTAATTCCATATGCCAGACTGCATCTGAGGAAACTGCAATGGTACCTAAAGAATGTATGGTCTCAACACTGTCAACATTTGGAAACAGTTATACCACTAATCCCTTGCCTTCAACAGGAGTTTCAATGGTGGGCTCAAGTTTGTTACCTGAACAAGGGACAGCCTTTTACACAACCCACAGCCAGGCAAACACTGACAACAGATGCATCGGATTACGCGTGGGGAGCACACATGGCAGGCAAATGTATTCAGGGCATGTGTCCCACAGAACAAAGGCATCTTCACATCAATCAAAAAGAGATGCTACCTGTACAAAATGCGCTTATAGCTTTCAAGGACCTGCTGAATCCAGGACAACTACTACTGAAGACCGACAACACCACAGTTATGTGGCACATAAACAAGCAAGGGGGCACTCACTCCTACCCCCTATGCAGACAAGCTATGACCTTGTGGAACACAGCTATAAACCTTCAAGTTCATCTGCAAGCACAATTCCTGCCAGGAGAGGAAAACACACTGGCAGACGACTTAAGCAGAAACATCATGGATTCCCACGAATGAGAGTTGAATCCTCAAATATTCAGAATGATAACACAGAAATGGTGGAGCCCGGACATAGATCTGTTTGCATCCCCAATAAACTGCCAGATACAAAAATTCTGCACAAGGAGTTACCATCCACAAGCATGGAAAGGTGGATGTCCTCTCATTCAGTTGGGAGAACCTACAAGTGTACATTTTCCCACCACTACCTCTCCTGCCAAAGGTTCTCCTAAAAGCCAGGCAGGAAGAGCCAAAGATGATCCTGATTGCACCAGACTGGCCACACCAGCACTGTCTTAAGGAGCTTAGCACAAGAACCACCCTGGATTTTGCCTCAAATCCCACATCTGCTGACTCGGCACAACAAACAAATACTAAACAGCCAGCTAAAGACCTTAAACCTAGCTGCATGGAAGATTCCTTAGTCAAGCAAGCAGTGCCTCTCTCCAAAGCTGTTATGGATGTCATTCTGGAGGCCAGAAGGCCTAGTACCAGGAAAGCCTATTCGGATAAATGGAAGAGATTCTGTGCCTGGAACCAAGCTCTCACAGCCTTGACCCTCTTGTCCCAAACATTCCTCAGATACTACAATACTTAACTGAGATGCTGGACAAATGACTCTCCTTCTCATCCATCAAGATCCACGCCTCTGCCATCTCTGCTCATTACAACACGGATCCACCAATTTTCTCTAATTCTCTTTTAAAACAGTACCTCAGAGGGGCTAAAAACATAAGACCGCCCCGTAGAGCACCTACTCCAACTTGAGACCTCAACTTTGTTTTTGGAGAAGCTAACTTTACCTCCTTTTGAGCCAGCCAACACAGCAGAATTAAAATATATCTCTTGGAAAACTCCTCTGCTCTTGGCAATAACATCAGCATGAAGAGTTTCAGAATTACAGGCACCAATGACAGTGGAACCTTTCCTCATTTTCCACCAGGACAGGGTGTCTTCTAAGAACTAACCCTACTTTTATGCCAAAGGTCATATCCAGTTTGGCTGTAAACCAAACTATTCACCTGCCAACCTTTTATCCTGAACCACAGAATAAAGGGGAGACTGCAAACTCAAGAAAATGGCGTCTGCTGCATGTTTTATACACCTGATGTCATGGAATTCAGACCGACTGAGGGCAACCTGCCAGCAGATTACCCAAATGTAATGACTACAACAGTGAAAACACTCTAACATCTACATTAATGGTAAGTGTACACAACTGTACTTTTTCTTTCCCAATCATTCAAACAGAGGAGAGTATTGCCTACATAACCTAGATGTCCACAGGCAAATCCATTTTTACTTAAACAGGACTAGGTCCTTTCGTAAATCTGACCTGTTATTTTTGGCCTTTTCTGGACATAGATTAGGATCTGCTGTTGCTAAGGTCACATTAGCTAGATGGTTGAAGGACTGTGTGACCTTAATTTATACACACCGTAATATCTTGTTGCATACTTCCATGAACGCTCATTCAACAAGGTCAGTGGCAACTTCTGCTGCCTACCATGCCAGAGCTTCTTTATATGACATCTGTGCAGCTGCAACTTGGGCTACACCTCATACCTTCATCAATCATTACAAATTGGATTTGGCCTCCAGGGGAAGAGCATTTTTTGGTTCTATGTTGCTCAGGAATGTCCTTCCATGAGAGCCTCCCAGGAATAGAGGTAGCTGGGGACTCTGTCCCATGCGTAAGGAATGAACGAGGATTAACAATATCAGATAAAGAAGTTATGTCTTACCATAATATTCCATCTGTATTGTTGATCCTCATTCAGTCATTACGACACTCCCTCCTTCCCCCTCCTGTGGCTTCTAGTGGATCTCACCATCCGGTTCTCTTAGGTTATTTGACCAGAGGTAGCCTCTTCCTTCTTTTGACTTGCAAACTCAATCTGAGGTAACAGGGAGAGGGGGATTATGGGTAAGAGTTTAGCTCGACAGTTTGAAGCTGACGCGAGCTTAGAAAATGGCCGGCTCGGTTCCGAGATTAGAACAGATACCCATGTGTAATGACTGTACGAGGATCAACAATACAGATGGAATGTTATGGGAAGACATAACTTCTTTTTCTAAGTCGGCCTTTGTTCGTGGCAGTCTTGCCCTCCTAAAGTTAAAAAAGATAGTAAACGGACGACTCCTGCTAAGGCTACTCAGACTGCAGGGATTTTTAAGCCTTCCTTTCCTGACAAACCAAGTACTGTCTGACTATCCACCTATTCCCAGCCACATTCTTCTGTCTCTTCGCCTTTCTCTTTCTCTTCATGGTTGGCTCTGGATCACCAGGATTCTTGGGTTTTGTCAGTCATTTGTCAAGGGTACTTAATGGTCTGGGTTTCCCATCCTCTCTTTATGGGGATTCCTTAGCCTCCTTGGGAGCAGCTTCCTTTTTTCCCCATAGGTTTTTCAGGACCTCTTGTCTCAGGGTACTAATTTAAGAAGTGCTTCTGTCCCAAAGGGGGAAATGGTTTTATTCAAGAATGTTTTTAGTGCCCAGAAAAGAAGGTATGGAGACATGTTCTAGACCTCTCCCATCTGAACACCTTTCTGAAGGTGTCTTCCTTTTGGATGTTGTCCCTTCAGTCCGATTTTCCTCTCTAGCTCCCTCAGGCCTTTCTGGTGTCTTTGGACCTGAAGGATGCTTATCTCCATATTACAATCCATCCTGTTAAGGAGATTTTTGCGTTTCTCTGTTTCCTGGCATTTTCAGTTCTGTGTTTTGCCCTTTGGCCTTTCTAGTGCCACAAGGGTGTTCACCAAATGCCTCGCTCCTGTGATTGCCTTTTGCAGGCTTCAAGGGATCCAAATCTTTCCTTATTTGGATGACCCGCTGATTCAGGCATCTTCTCCAGAGGTCCTTTTGCAAAATCTTCATTTTACCATTTCTCTTCTTCAGAGCCTGGGGTTTATAATACACTTCAAGTCTTCCCTGACTCCCTCTCAATATGTCTTTTTGGGTTGCAGGTTTCAAGCGGTGCCAATGCTGGCATCCCTGCCTCCTCCAAAGGCATTCACTCTCGTTTTCTTTCTTTAAAACTTTTCTCCTAGACTCCATTTTAGCCAGGGAGTTTCTGAGAGCTCTGGGGTTTATGGTTTCCACAGTTCCAATGCTTCCCCTGGCCAGACTCCACATGAGGAAGTTCCGGTGGTTTCTGAAGTTGGTGTGGGTTCAGCATGCTCAATTTTTTCAACCGTGTCTCAAGGTCGAACTTCTGTGTTGGATTCAGCAGTAGTCTCTGAATCCAGGGCTCCCATTTCAGCCTCCTCTTCCTTCTCGGGATCTGTTCACAAAAGCTTCAGATGTGGGATGGGGATCAACGTTTGGCTTCCTGAAGGTCCAGGGAGGTGATTGCATCATCAGCAGAAGGAGCACATCAAAGAGATGAGGGCTCTTATGCTGTCTCTTACATCCTCTCTTCTCTGCAGGGCTTCTCAAGGTATTCACGGGCAATACCGCAGTCATGTGGTATATCAAACGGGGGGGGGGGGTTCGAGATCCTACCATCCTTGCCAGTTAACACTTCTGGTATGGGATCTGGCTATCCAATATCTTGCAACTCTTCAGGCAGTTTACATTCCTTCAGATTGGAACATTGTGGCAGACCATCTGAACAGGTTCTTCACTCAATCCCATGAATGGATGCTTCACAGGGATGTGTTTCTGGACATTGTTCACCAGTGGGGCACACCTCAAGTAGATCTCACTGCCTTCTCTTTGAACAGACAACTTCCTCTGTTTTGTGCCGGAGTGCCAGGTCCTCTGGTCTGGAAGGTGGACCCTATCTCATTTCCCTGAAAAGGGATGTTTCTTTTTTCATTCGGAATAAGAGGAAGGAGAGGGAGAGTCCTGTTCAAGATTCAACAGCATGCTCCCAAAATCTTGTTGGTGACACCCTTTTGGCCACAACAGCACTGGTTCTCTCCACTTGTGCATCTTGCCAGGGGCAGTCATTGCAATTTACCTCACAGGGTGGATCTCGTCACACAAGTCGAGGGGTCTTGTCCATCCCCACCTGTCCACGCTTCACTTGACACTGAGTGATAGGGTTTTGATTCCTCCTAGACATCTTTTTTGTGAAGATGTGCTGCATGTCTTGCAGGAGGCCAGGAAACGTACTACTAGGAAATTCTACTTATCTAAATGGAAGAGGTTTTCTATTTGGTGTCTTTCTTGTGATGAGGACCCACTTTCTGTGGATGTTCCTTTGGTTCTTTATTTGTGCGAGTTGCTCAGTGCTGGTTTGGCCTATGCTTCTGTTAAGACCCACTTATCTCTTTTTGCTTGTCTGCTTTCAACTCTCACGTTAGCTTCTAGATTTGTGGCTAAGCAGTTTCTTAAAGGCGTCCTTAATATTAGACCTCCCAGGAAGCCTGTTCCTCCTCCCTGGGATCTTAATTTTGTTCTGGAAAAATTGACTTGGGCTCCTTTTGAGCCTGCTGTTTCAGCTTCCTTGCAAAATTGTTCGTGGAAGACCGTATTTTTGTTAGCTCTAACTTCTGCCAGATGAGTTGCAAGCCCTTTATAGCTTGTCCACCTTTTTTGATGTTTCATGAGGACAGGGTGTCCTTGGGTACTAATCCTTTTATGCCCAAGGTGGTTAATGAGTTGTCACTTAATCAGTCTATTAATTTGCCTAACCTTTCCCTGTCCGCAGTCTGACAATGAGAGTGTGCTATTTACCTTAGATGTGCATAGATGGCTCAGATTTTATTTTGATAAATCTAAAGCTATCCGGAAGTCTGACCAGTTATTTGTTTAGTTTCATCCTAGGTCTTTAGGTTTGGCTGTGAGTTTGGCTGTTTCCAAGCAAACTGTTTCCACTTTGGTATGAAATGCGATTTTCCTTTTCTTTCACTTCTCATGGTGAGAGTCTTTCTTCTATTAAGGCTCATTCCACTAGAGCTATGGCTTATTCTGGTGCTTTTTTCAGAGGCTTAGGCTCTAATTCTTTTCTTGAAGCTGCTACCTTCACTTCTATGCATACCTTTACCAAACATTACCAGTTGGATGGTATCTCCAGAGCTAGAGTTGGTTTTGCTGATGCCATTCTTCATGACTTCTTGGAGGGCTCTGCTGCTGCTTCCTTCCGGATTTCTTTTGAGCTTTTGCACTCTCCCATTAGTAAGGAATGCTTCAGCGGTGAATGTAAGGACATAGATGTCCTTGCCTTCACTGCTGTAGTATGCACTCCTGCCCTCCATCCCCCTGGTCTTTTTCCCTTTCTGGCTGTGCAGATTCTCCTTGGTTTTCCTTGGACTGCTGTTCCTACTGGGGGCAGACTGTTCTGAAGATGGTACGCCTGAATGTCACCTTTATGCCATACCTTGCGCAAGGAGTAAGCAGATGACTTTCACCGTACCTTAAAGCAACATAAATCTTTTGTAAACTGGCCGGATGGAGGGCTTCAAGGCAGGGAATCCCATTAGTAAGGAATACTGCAGTGGTGAAGACTAGGACATCTACCATTATCGTTACGGTCAGAAATAGTAGAATGTTCATCTTATGGCCATTAATTCTACAGTCTTAAAAAGTGTGGAATGCTTTTGTAACAATTCTCTCCCAGAGATTGTGGAAATTCCATGAAGTATTTGTGGTGTTATGGTGTGGTATAACAAAGGGAAAGACTTAACTGTAAAGTTAGGAGGGAGAATCTTATTCCCCTGGTGTACTCGTTAGAGGAGGGAGAATCCTATAACTAGAGTATTTCAACTGCCATGTTCATATTGTATACCCTTGCTCACCAAGTTTTGCCACTTTGCTGTGAAGACTGTCACCACTTACGTGGAACTGGATTGGAATGGCTACTTTTGATTGAACATTGTTGGTACACCAAGAGAGCAACATTTAAAAAAAAATGTCCTGGAACCATGCCTTTACTCTAACTGTAATGCACTTGGGACAAACATAAGATGTTCCATGTAGTTTTCTGATTAAGTAATCAGATGTCCTTTTTAGCTTTTTGTTTGGCTCCTGGTTAAAGTGTTACTGCACATACTATATGAATCAAACAAAACTGCTCAAACTCCATTCTGCAAAAGTATCTGTAAAATTTTAGTTCCAGAGAATGGGCCAGTCCTTTTAACTAGCTGTCTTTAGTGATATGTCATACAGAAAGCTACCTGACTGATACTCAAGGAGGGGCTTGATTGCTTTGATATGAGACAAAGAAAAGTTCTCATGCCTTTAATGGTAAGTGGTATGCAGTAACTTCTCCAGGGAACACACTTGCCATGGCAAATTATTTTAAAATGCACTTTTAAGTATGCTGTATCCTGAACTTGTAAATGTTCAACCAAGGTGTCAAACCTTTCAGGTAGTGTCAGAGATTATGGGCCCCACAGTAGTTCACCATCAAGTCACCATCCCTGTTGTCTCTCCCTCAAGTCCCTGGTTGGCAAACTGTTGGTATACCCTTCACTAGGAGGGTCTCCCCTGTTATAACGGTCCTGCTCTGCAGCAGGCTGTGCTTGGTTGGGATTCCCACTGGGCTAGTGCTGTCTGTCAACTGTTTATGTATTTTTCCTGGCCTGTCTCCTTTCCTCTGCATGCTGACATTGTCTAGGCTGGGCTGGCAATGGAAGGACCACAGTGAGCACGAGTCCCACCCCATCCACAAGCCAAGCCCACTGTTAAGTTTTTTTCATTCACCACAGCCAAACATTGTATCCTTTTTGGACTCGAGTCATCCATTAGAGCCCATTGGGTGACTCTCGTATGTTCCTTTGCCTACGATAGGGACATGCTTCCTCCCCCATCTGTCAGTCACTCGAGAAGCTAACTGACCCTTAGTTGCCTAGGCTGTAATCAGGGCTTTGTCCCTTTACACCATCAGATTGATGTTTTTTGGTTGAGCTAAATTACACTGCAAGCTTTATAGTGGAAAAAAATACTTCTGGAAATCAGGGAAGTAAAAGAACTCATTCAGACTCTGAAAATTGATAGTATCCTATGGTCGTTTACAAAAATGCAGCTGGCAAACTGGCTTACTAATATTAGGAATTCCACTCGTTTAGGTGTGTGTGTTTTTTTTTTAACATGACTGAGAATAGCATATATTGAGTACTAAACTCTATAGTATATTTTTGTTTTATAGGTTTCTGGATGACATAGATCAGCAGTTATTTTCTTTGTTTGGGAGTTTTACTTCTGTCGGAGACTTGATCCAGCATGTTTTTCACTGTCTTTCTAACAGTTTAGCTGCAGTGTTCAGTCATTCTGACGGCAACTTGTGTTTGTGTATGTTTAATTTTTGCACTTTAGACCGTGACTGGTGTTTAATATCATCTGGTTATTGTGCAGCTTCAATGTTCAAAAAACAAGTGAATTATAAGCTTAACTAGATTAGTCATTCTTTTCAGCTCTGTGGTCACATTTAATCGACTAATCATGATGGTAGCGGACAACTGTGAGGTACATCTGGCACCAATTTGTTTTTGTTGCAAGTTTGATTGGGCTGCATTTAACTCTGAGGCATTGCTTCCCAAGTTCTAGCCCCAAGGAGTAGTGCTTCATTTTGCTAGAACTGTGTGGAGGTGGACACAGAAGAGAAGTCTGGATGTTGTTCTACATTAGGTTTCCAGGGTTCCAGCTGATTAAGTAACGCCTGTGTGCTGTGTTGCACTCTCCACAGGCCAAAAAAAATAAAAAGACCTCTTCACTCAGCTATGTGAAAGTGTGCCAGGGAGATGGTTATTCCTGGTGTGGTTTGATGCTTGGTTGTGAGTGGAAAGCTTCTTCAGAAGTACAGACAGTATTTCTCCAGGATCCAGCGTCCCTGTGATGTTCCTTTATCCTCCTTAAGCATGGCAGAGGTGGTGTGAACTTCATGTGGATTGTTGCTGTAAAATTACTCCATCTGTCTATCCATCCTTAACCCCTTTTTCCCATTTTGCACATAGGCTCGGGGTGTCACTTCAGCAGTGACAATTATCTTGCCATGTTTTACAGTGCCAAGTGGCTAGCTGTGCCGTGATAGTTCATTCTTACCACTCACTCACACACACTCTCCTACGGCCAATTTAGAGTACCCAGTCTACTTACTGCATGTCTTTGATATGTGGGAAGAAACCCGAGCACCTGGAGGAAACCCACGTGAATGGAGGAAGAACATGCAAACAGAGTGAACAGGGGAAAAAGTGTCGCCCATGGAGGGGGAGGAGACAGTAGAGACTGATAATTCATCAGTCTATACCTGACATTGTTCAAGGGGAAAGTTCCCCCAGCTTTACATATTGACCTCAGCAGTACTGGAGACTTCAAACAACTATATGGCATCAGAATAATGAAACCAGATAAAGGGGGTGGGGTTGTCATTATGAGAACTGATGACTATATCAACAAAATGAAATCTATCTTGGAGACCGATACTTACTGTGAAAGTTCCTTAAATGAGTTAAATGGCACACACAATAGAATGAGGGGGTACATCCAGGACTTGTTTATTGATGGTCTCGTTTCAATCCACAAACTACACTGTCTGACAATGGAATTTACAATTGCACCCACAATTTTTGGTTTGCCGAAACTCCATAAAAACATTCTAACAATCACCCATGCATCCCATTGTTGATGCTCGGGGATCAGTCATGCAACCCTTAGCCAAATTTCTGGATACTGAACTGAAGAAGTTACTTTTGGATGAACCCCATTTATGTATTGATTCCTGTGATTTCGTAAGGAAAATCAATAACACTTGTTTTAGGTCCGACTTTTTATTTATTACAGTTTATGTAGTAGATTTATATTGTCATTCCAAATTCCATCGGGGAGGAATGGTTTTGTGATCATTAGTTTTCTAAGGGAATACCCCAGGACAAAATCAATATGTATGAATAGATTTTGGATATGGTGCTGAGAAGCAACTTTCTTGTTCGACATTCATTATTATATACAAACAAAAGGGGTTGCTATGGGTTCAGCATGTGGGGGGGCTGTATGTCAATATCGTCATGTTGGAATGGGAAAAACATACTTTGAAACAATCAACATATTTCCGATTCTGTCATACTTACATGAGGTATTTGGATGACGTGTTTATTTTATGGGAAGGCCCTAGAGACCAACTTGTTGAATTTATTAACCATATTAACAGCTTAACCTCCTTTTTGAGGTTCACATATAGTGTTAATTCATGTAAAATTTCCTATCTTGATGTTCTGTTAGATAGATCTGGAAGAACAGAGATTTGTGGCTGAAATTTTCAGAAAAGAAACCTATTCCAATAGTTTTCTGCATTTCGACAGCTGCCCACCCATTCACTCAGAAACGTGCAGTTATTAAGGGGCAATTTGTGCGTGCAGCACGAATGGTGACCTCTTGGATAGGTTTCACCAGAGAGTGCCTTAATTTGAAGGAAATGTTCTTGAGAAGAGGTTATTCCCCTCCAATTTAATTGACAACATCATGAAGGAAGTTAGTGAGAAAAGACAATATGGGTATTTTGCACCAATTTTGGGTACCCCTAATACTGACCATCCCGATATGACTGGGTTGAACATAACTGAAACAGTCCTGGACACTGTTGAGTGACCAAACAATTGTCCATAACCAGGAAATGTATAGGGGGCTCCATTCTTCTGTGTCTGAGGTAATTACCACACGAGTTTTTCAACTGTCTTCTCAAATGACGCATACACTATTAAAGATATTCTGTGTAAGAATTGGAATTTGTTCAATAGTGACAGAGAATTTTTTAAAATCTTTGGAGAAAAGCCTGTGTGTTTTCAAGAAGGGCCCTAACTTGAACATTTTCGAACGTAATAATGATGGAATCTATAGGAAGGGTCAGGTGATTTAAGTGTG